>NC_061087.1:5084442-5101942 GCF_015104395.2 Macrobrachium nipponense
GAAGATCTAATTGGGTGAGGCAAACCCTCTCTTATGAAAGGGAAGACCAAATGCTGAGCATTGATGATCACATGAAAGCTCCGCTTGGCAATGATTTTCTTCAAGCAGAAATCCATTTCTCTGTAAACTCATTTTCGTGAGTGCGTGATTGATCGCCAGGCATATGCTGCGTGACTGGTGTTTTAGAAAACGTCTGGTAAGGTCATTTACGGTTCGAGGTTTAGTTAGGTGGGGAAGGACTGCATTGGCAATGGCCAGGAATTCACTTGTTATAACCAGGGGAAGAGCGAATTGAATTACACTTGGGGGCCGACGACTCTGTTCTGTCTCGAAGGGCGTTTATTGGACAGCAATACGGGATTCCTCGTCCACTCTCACACAAAGCTTCATTGGGGAGAAAAAAATGAGCGCATGCAGTAGTAGATGGGACGGAAGGGCTGAAGAAAATAGTTATTTTGTAAAGATTACTATTGCAACTTCTTCATACAGATTTACTCAAAGTTTTTAATTCGCCTGCTCTCGTGAGCGTGATATGACCTTCATATTAAAAGATAATTCCATACGAAGTAACTCTCTCTCTCTCTCTCTCTCTCTCTCTCTCTCTCTCTCTCTCTCTCTCTCTCTCTCTCTCTCTCTGGGTGTTTCATCTCTCAATCACTTAATTATTTTACATACATGGTGGTAAGATGTGAATAATCTATGTGAAAACTGGTTTGCGCTATTTACCACAGGTAGAACCCACGACATTTTGTCATTAATCATAAAATGCAAGTATCTTTCAGAGCAGCACGGTTTTCATTATGAAAAACACGTTTTATTTTGCTTTGTATATTACAAGGTAATTGCAGAAAAGAAAAAGAACGAATTCATTTGGCAAGTGAAAATTCTATGAAGGTTGCTCTCATGGCTAAAAGTTTCATTTATGTGTTTCTGCGAAAGATAATGGCATGATGATTAGGTCACGTGAAACGTATTGAATCATGACACCTTTCATCACATGGCAATAACTTTATATAAAAGTGATATGGGCGACAACACTCTTCACATATATGAGATGATATCGCTGGTGAAAACTACACCAAAAATATTTGATGAATGAAAAACTTAGGTGAATGATTTCTTGTCTTTAGAAAGTGGCCGAGTATATGTTTTTAGTATTTAGAGACATCCAGATAAATTCATCAACATTGACAGTGTATCAGCATTTCTTAAATGAGTAAAGAACGTCGTTAGCTATGATTTAAGTGACGACTATGAAAAATATCCAAAAGTTAAAATTGCCAGATAGGCAGGGTGTTTATCGCGTGTAAAAGGTACCAACATATATCCCGCCCACTATCAACTACTTACAAATATATCTTATTTTTTGCACTAACAAACTGAAAAGATTTATTCATTGGTAAAGTTTATTGAATTAGAGATCAGTAAACCGTTGAAATGTAATATTTTCTTGAGCATTAACAAATATATATTTTTACTGCATTTCTTAGTCAAAAAATGCATAAGATATATTTTTGCCATTGGGGTCTTATTTTTTTATTAGTTAATTTAGTCAATTGTTTATTTATGTAATATATATATTATTCAGAATGCAGTTGCCGTCTTTTGAGTGAGGACGTGGGTGTCGCTCCTAGTTAAGCCGATTGTCTATATATGCACTGACGCTTAATAAGGATCTGCATTGTTAATGATTAACGAATATGTTAAAAAAAAACTTTCTCTAATAGTGTTTTGTTTAATTATAATCCTTCGTCATCTTGAAAAATGAATATCTCATCCGTAAAAGTTGGAACCATCCTCATATTATTATTCCTCAGTCATATGAACAATTAAGGTAAAAGTAAGGCGCTTAAGTTTTTTTTTTTTTTTTTTTTTTTCAGAGGTGAGGAAAATATTTACAGGCGTATCAATAGTCTTGTATAATATGCCAGTTGCTGTCCCTCGTTCTAGTGGATGCTATCTAACAACATTGATTTTGTTTCTCTCTCTCTCTCTCTCTCTCTCTCTCTCTCTCTCTCTCTCTCTCTATAACCGGGCTACTGTCGCTTGCTTTTAAGCTTAGACATCATTTATTGCCATATCTTTTGGTTTATTGTGAGCCTCTTCATGAGTATAGCTGTGAGTTATGAATTTATATTCTGACCCCTGTTCAAGGAGTCAAGGTTAAAAATAGGTAAAGGAAATGACGTTCTCAATTTTTAAAGTTGAGAAAATTGTGAAGAGATTAGATTACTAACCACTAGCTTGAGTTAACCTCTGTTTCTGAATAACTATTGGAAATGGGGTTCTTTAAAAAAGGCTGGCTTTACTGAGATAGTTTTTTTTATTTTCATAAATAATTTTTTCAGTCTAACATGATCAGAAGAGTTCAGTTATGCACAGTAATACAGAGACAATTAAAGAGAAGGATTTCAAGCTATTGTTGTGCTTGTGCGCAAAGTATCCAGGAACAGTTTTAGGGGACTTTGAAAAGCACAAATCTTGGAGACAGTTCAGTTTACATTGGTAGAGAATGCAAATTTCAGGTACATAAATTTCTTGCAATCGTTTCATCTGCCAAACTACAAAAAACATTTAGGTGCTCTGCTCCTTGACAAAGCACTCAATTTTTTCTTCACTTTTGCTATCTATGCGTTTCTATGGACTGTAATGCTAATTCAGCACAGTAATATAATATTTAAAAAATTAGTGCTGAAGCTATGCATTTTCCTATCACGCTCGTTGTCAGGTGGGAGACAACTTTTTCACCTTTAGTGTATTTTGTGTAATGCTTACGCCGAGAAATTACAAAACACATTGAAGTTCTTATTAATACTGGCTTGATTTTCATGAATATAAGACTCAAGTTCATGGCTCAGGATTTTTGAGTTTCCAGATAATCCAGTCTATCGAATTTTCTGACACTTGGACATCATTGGCTTGAGGAATTCATCACGACTCTTTATTCCTCGTTGGCTGTAGGGTGTTTATAAACTTTTAAAGATAGGATAAATAAATAGCGTTATTTTCTTTTCTTTGCAATATAGCAAACACAAACACACACACACACACACCTCGCTTGGACATCATTGATGTTAAGCAGTTTAACACGCCTGTTATTCCTCATTGATTGTTGGATATTTTTCCTATATGTACTCAATATATACTCTTAGATGATACGATGTAGAAAGTGTTATTCATCTTACACTGAAGAGACAACACAAGCGAGGCCGCCACGCACGCACGCACGGACGCATATATATATATATATATATATATATATATATATATATATATATATATATATATATATATATATATATATTATATATATATCTATATATACTATATATATATATATATATATATATACTATATATATATATATATATCAATATATATATATATATATATATAAATATAAAATGCGTAGCTAGTTTGTCAATATATAAATAGGAAAAAAAAAAAACTGATGAATTCCGCCCGAAATGACTTGAGCGCCTCTCTCATTGTTCATTCAGCTACAACCTTCAATTATGTGGTTTGATCCTGTGTCCACTTCCGCCTTAGAAGTCGATTTTTTGCTGTTTCTTTATGACAGTATAATTCCCGAGCGATCATCCACTTACGTAGTAGCTCTTATTTCTATTTTTTGCTAAATTTCCCATCTTATTTTTAAAGCACGTGACTGCAATAATTGCCCTTTTATGTTTTACTGCCACTCTTGAAGAATTGATTGCTCTCATGCAGTCACGTTGGTTTAATCCTAGTAACTTCATTATCTAGCCCACGACTGCTTACAAGTAAGTTTCGTAAGTAAGATCTTGTTGTAAAGAAAAGCATCAATGGTAAATGGATTTCGTTTCTTCTCACTGATTATGATTTTGGTGGAGGAATCGACATAGGTAACTGGCCTGAAATTTAACAGAATAATAAGACAAAAAATATTTATAGTTTAACATTTAACAAAAAAAACTTACGACGTCAATAAATGGAGAAATAACATTTACGTTAACTTCTTTTAGATTGAAATTACAGATTATGTACATAATATTAACTGTGACGATCACATAAGTTATTACTAGTAATTTTACTGTTATTAAATTATTGTAGTATTGTTATTAGTACGTTTGATTTACATCAGCTATCATGTTAGTATGTATGTATATAAATATATATATATATATATATATATATATATATATATATATATATATATATATATATATATATATATATACATGCATACACACAGACACACACACACACACACACACACATATATATATATATATATATATATATATATATATATATATAATATATATATCTAATAAAAGGAGCCCATAAAAACACCAAAATGTAGAGAGAAAAGTACTATATTTCAGAGACTGCTGTCTCTCTCTCAGGTATATGAATGAGAAAAGTTTACAGAAAAGGTCGGTATTTATACCAAGAGATTCGTCCACAAGTAAGCCAATTTAGGTCACCCCGCTGATAATCTTCCTTTAATCTTCTTAAGCGTTGGTTGAATGAACACTGCGTCGACGATGTCCGATGTCCAATTCCCTTTTTGAGATGTTCATTACCTGCTTCTCTTTTATTAAGGCGATTCCATCATTTGACTCTTGTACCGGCAGTTGCTGCTATAAATTACACATGACATATTCCAGTTTATTCTATGGTTATGTTCATTTATATGATTGAAAATAGCCGAGTTCTGTTGTCCATACCTAACTGACCGTTTGTGTGTATTAATCTCTGGGGAAGTGATTTACCTGTAAATCCGATGTAAGATTGGTCACAGTCCTGGCATGGATCTCATATACCCCAGAGTCTTTGGGCGATGTCTTTTGTTGGACGTTAATCAGGTATTTGGCTAAGGTATTTAGGGTAGGCGATAAATGCCAAAAGGGTTGGATTTGCCCAAGGGTGTGAGTTTGTTGGGAAAAGTAAGGTTACTCTCTTAATCGTCTCCAGGTGGGGAATTTTTATTTTATTGTTGGGTGTGTCTCTGGTCTTGTCTTTAGGGGTCGGTAGAAAATTACGTTTGCTTTTTTGAATTGCTTTCTCAATTATATGGTCAGGATACTTTAAAGATGAAAGTTGCTTGCGAATTAGTTCAAATTCTTTTTTCCAGGAAATCTGGGGAACAAATTCGTAAGGCTCTTAAGAATAGGTTGCTAGCTAGACCTATCTTGATAGTATTGTCATGATAGCTAAAGTAGTGAATATATGAAAGTGAGAACGTTGGTTTTCTGTATATGGTAAATTTGTATTCTGTCATGTCTCTGATTATTAAAACATCAAGAAAAGGAATTTTGTTGTCTGTTTCCCATTCAACTTTAAATTTGATGCTGGGCACTAATGCGTTTAATTTTGAGAGGAATTCATTAAAATTACCCCACTTATTATCCCAAAATGTTAGTATGTCATCCACGTATCTCATCCACAGCATGTTTTTGGGTTTTATTGCATTTATTACTGTAGTTTCAAAGTATTCCATGTACAGATTGGCTAAAATAGGACTTAAAGGACTACCCATACTACACCCGAATTTTTGCTTGTAGAATGATTCCCCGAATGAAAATACTCGGCTATTTTCAATCATATAAATGAACATAACCATAGAATAAACTGGAATATGTCACGTGTAATTTATAGCAGCAACTGCCGGTACAAGAGTCAAATGATGGAATCGGCCTTAATAAAAGAGAAGCAGGTAATGAACATCTCAAAAGGGAATTGGACATCGGACATCGTCGACGCAGTGTTCATTCAACCAAACGCTTAAGAAGATTAAAGGAAGATTATCAGCGGGGTGACCTAAATTGGCTTACTTGTGGACGAATCTCTTGGTATAAATACCACCTTTTCTGTAAACTTTTCTCATTCATATACCTGAAGAGAGAGACAGCAGTCTCTGAAAATATAGTACTTTTTCTTTTTCTCTCTACATTTTTGGTGTTTTTATGGGCTCCTTTTATTAGATGGAATTCTGTTGTTACAGAACACTTTTACCAGTCATATATATATATATATATATATATATATATATATATATATATATATATATATACATATACATGCATACACACAGACACACACACACACATATATATATTATATATATCAAAATTATATATAAATATATATATATATATATATATATATATATATATATATATATATGTGTATGTGTGTGTGTGTGTGTGTGTGTGGTGTGTGTTATATGATTAGGAATGTGACCTAGGACAATAATGCGCCAGGTTCACTAGGTAGATGGATTACCCAGAAGCCTGTTGACCTTAAACAGTACAGGAAGAACTCGTTATCATAACCGATGTAACTATTTCAGAGGTTTTGCTGCGTTTTATTAAATCTCATAAACAAAAGCATGATTAATAGTAATGTCAGCATATTTTGTCTACGAGATAAACGATATAGTCTTTGAGATCTGAATGCAAAGGGTGTCTTGAGTTAAGAAAATTTTATAGAGCATGTAAAATCAGCTCATTTGAACAACGGTGCCAGAAGTTAACAAGTCTAGAGATAATAAATTCAGTCGAGATCTTGTTTTTGTCCAACCATTAAAGATGGCAGTCAGCGGGTGAAGACCTAAACCGGGGAAAAGAATTTTATATATGGCAGAATACACGAAAAAAAACTTCTCTGAACTTATATATATCATGATATTATGAAAATACGATCACCAACAGCGCCAAATGAGGAATTGGCGACAGAAATTTAGTTTGACGAAGGGAAATGTTTTGTTAGCTCTAATTGTTTTATGTTATATTTTTTATAATTCAGCGACGTCGATTAAACTGTTCGGTATCGAGGTAACTGAGTATTGGTTGTATGTTGTGGTAATCGCCACGAAAGATGATGCTGCTCTTCTTTTTTATTACATATAATTGTGTAATGTACAGCTGCCATAACGCCTAAAATTTGTGAACGTTTTGTGTTTTATACATGACAGATGTACACTTTTGATTTTTTTTCATTTGCTTCCACGTCATATTTATACCTTCTAGGACGTAATATATATATATATATATATATATATATATATATATATATATATATATATGTGTGTGTGTGTGTGTGTGTGTGTGTGTGTGTGTGTGTGTGTGTGTGTGTGTTAGGATATATATATATATATACCCTGTAAAGAAGAAACTTTTTTTTCTTTTTTTTTCTCTTGTCATCTCTTATATAAAATTTTCATGACTGTTGTGAATATTTCCATACTTCGAATAAAAATGATAAAATCTGATTTCACTCTTGAATAAATGCTGCCTTGGGTCTCAATGGAGCGGCGGCGGCGAGACGAAGGGGAGAGTGAAGTCTGGAACCGTACCCGACAATCGGATGATTCGAATCCACGACCGAGGAACAAAAGCAACTACCACATGCCTTGTTAACTAATCAAGTTAATTACCTTGTGTGTGTGTGTGTGTGTGAGTGAGTTAATGCCAGACGAACCCTACGTTAAAGGCAGAAGAACTCTGACGAGATCACGTTACATCCCTTTAGCCTAATATCAACAACGATGGGAACTATAAACAAAACGAACTGCCACTCAAGGATGTTAACAAACCCCTGAAATAGACAATAGGCCGGCCATCATCAACAACCAAAACCTTTGTTCATATGCTGGTCGTTACCTAAAGAGGTGAAGGGGAGGGGGAGATGGGGCTGATCTGGGGGGAAAGGAGGGAATGGAGTTGGAAGGATCCGCAGGAAGGGGGAGGAAGGGATGAGGATATGAAAGGAGACTAAGCCGTGGGTATATGGGATGGTGGGATGGGCGACACAGAAAGGGATGATGGGGGAGTGGGTCGGGTTGGGTCGTCCTCCTCCTCCTCCTCGGTCTGTTTTGAAGAGTTGTTTGAACTGTTCACTGATTTACTTTGGTATTGTTCACTTTGATTGCCTTCGGTAATCAATCCTTTTGTTGCCTGATGAATTAGATTCCAGGAGTTGATTAATCATTTGGGGTATTAATTGGGCACAGGTATAAGCGAGGTTTGCAGAGAAAGAGGTCGAACCTGATTCATAATGAAAGGGCCATAAGGGGTCTTCGTGGTAAGATGGACAATACGAATTTCACAGTTGTTCAAACAAGATCACCACGTGATTCATGTTGGAAGGGTTTAGGCTGATGATTTCCTTGTATTTTTAGCGGCAAAATTTTATTTCAAATACATTTTTATATGTTGTTATCAATGTTCTGAACATCACTGAAGCGCAGGTTAATTGAATGCAAAAGGAAGGTTCCATTGCAACATACATTGGCGATTTTATTCATGTGTCCGAAAGAAATGACGAAATTAATCGGTTACCTGTCCAAGCTTAGACCAGATCAAGTGTTGCCTAAATCAATTACTAATGTTGGTAAAGAAATGCAGGAGTAGAAAAAATGATTAATACTCTTGTTACAATGTAAACACAGATGCAGATTAGTGTATGACTCATCACAACGAAAAGGTTTTCGCCTGAATTGCATCAATCAAGATTTAGGTAGGATTGATTTGAACCTAAGCCACATACAAAAGTTGCTTTTGCTTAATAATCAATGGTTTTCTGATGAAACAGAAATATCTTATAGGATTAACCAAGGTATCGTTCAGATAGAGATGAAAATATGAGGTCGATGGTAATATTGAATGGATGTTTGAGGTTTTGCGGTAGAGCACGAGGTTTTTGTGTCTTAGTGATGATGAGGAGAAATGTGGGCCTAATGAGTTTTCTTTCAAAGAAAAAAGAAGTCGTTAATGATAAATAAATGGCTTGTGGCTGTAGAGTATTGATAATGAATGAAAACTTGGTCAAGGTAGAGCAGAAGTTTGGACTGATGATATGTTGAATCAATTATAAAGCCTTTTATAACTCTCTGTTACCCGTTCTACGCCATTTAAGACATTGTACGAGCACTTTCTCGGTTTCTCTCTTCTTTTCATAAAAATTTCATTATTTGATCCCTTAAACTTACCTGTCGCACAACATTCTCTCTTAATTAATCAAATTAGATCAGAATACACTAATCCATATCAGTCCACTTTCTAACTCCTAGCTTTATTAACCTCGAAGATTTTTTTACCCTACATGCATTTCTGAAACATTTTGTATCAAAACTATTCCTGAAACAGCAGGTAGCAACAAAGAAAAAACAACATAACCATCACTTTGAAATTTATACTTGAAGTGTTAAATTTCAAATTAACTGCTGAATTCCAACATTTGATGTTAAATGCACCTACATAGAAGGTTCATCATCAGTGTGCTGAACTACTTGCACACTTTGGAATTATACGCCCTTTTCACCAGTCTGTCGTCCTGCCATCTTCCTGCAAGACTAAACCATCACCGAAACACTGATCGATCCATCCTTCCATCTTTGCTAGCCTTTCATGATTAATTACTTCTAGTGTATCTCTACATTTCTTAATCTCTTCAGTTTTCTTACGTTTCTTATGCATCACTAACCTGCTATCTCAGTAGCTTCAACCTTCTTTTTCTTTCATTAACGTTCTGTGCCCTTATTTCAGTTCCACAAAGGGGAGTTAGTTCAACAGTCCCTTCATAAACTGTTACTTTGGCTTCCACTGAAACACTTCGGAGTCTTTACAAAATCCTACTGCCTTCCTTACTTCGCCTATTTTGTGGCTCACCTCTGATGTTGCCCTACCGCCATTCTTTATATTTACTCCTAGATATTTTTACAAATCCAATGCTTCCTTCTTTCCACCAGCAGTACTCAGAAATTTTTCCACCTTCCTGGTTTTCACTTACCCTCATAACATTGTTGAGCTTTTGTCCCCATTTTCTGTCAACTTTCTGCTCTGCAAACGCTTTGGAAGTCTGTCATTAGTTATTTCCGTTTTAGTTAATGGCCACTTTCCTTATTACTCATCCTTACAACCACATCTGCTATCCTTCAGCTCACTTCTCGCAACATTCCAGTAAAGCTGTCATGGCACCAGTTTTTACACCGAGCTGTCTTTCCCACTTCTATACATATTGTAATATACCACCATGAAACTTAGTATCATCAATGCATCTCCTGTTCTATATATCCTCGAAACCGTCACATTACCTCACTACCCATATTTTCACTAGGGGTTTCTAGGTCTGTATATATATGTCATAGTCTTTCCTATGACAACAAAAGCTTCATATATGCAATGCCTTCCTTGTTGAAACCCACACATGAACCCTTATTACAACTGTTTTACTCTCTCAATTAAAATCCTACCACACTCCTTGCCAGGTGTGCCAATTATAATAACAATATACCTTATAGTTTTTTAGTCTCCTCTATCATGTATACCCTCACACAAATGAATAATAATTCCTCAACTATTCCTCTGGAACTTTTTTCTTTATCTAAACATTGTGGCCATCCTTGTCTCACTGTCACTGCCGATTACCCTCCTTAGGTATTCTGTAGTCATTTCTACAAACATTCTCATACTTACACTAATCGTTTCTGCTCTCGTATCTTTCGTCTCTCTGTCAACAAATATTCAAA
Organism: Macrobrachium nipponense; assembly: GCF_015104395.2. Taxonomy (NCBI): domain Eukaryota; kingdom Metazoa; phylum Arthropoda; class Malacostraca; order Decapoda; family Palaemonidae; genus Macrobrachium; species Macrobrachium nipponense. The sequence goes on from NC_061087.1 coordinate 5,094,959, forward strand.
ACAGTCACTCCATTGAAAGTACTGCTTTCAATTCTGTCGGCATCCTTCCTTTTGGCTCTTTTATTACTATAATACATCTGCTCATTAACCCTTCTCTCATCATTTACATCCTTGAAAAAGACCTTATTCTCCATTACTTGTCGATCTTCTACATTTTTATTCTCTGAACTTAATTACCTTTTTCCTTCGGTAAAACTTTATGTATGACAACTTATGCAATTTTACTTACTAACCATCAACTCCTCCCACATATTGTCATTAACCCATTCTAGTTTTTTCGTCATTTTCTCCGTATATGGTCTTCTGACTTCCTTCTCACAGCTATATTTTCCTCCCTTCCATTTCATCTGATACTTTTATGTCTCTCAGCTTCAGCTTCCAACAAGTAATGAACAAATAAATCTCTGACCATTCCTCTTTCAGTATTGCTCATTTTAACGTTTCCATCTTTTCAGATATACTTATGAATATCCTTCTATGAAAATAAATGCATTTCGAATAATGAAGCCCCTTTCCAAAAGCTTTTCCAACATACTTAAATTTCCCATTTACTCTTATCCTCCAAACCCAGCCAGGCAAAGATTTAAATTCTTGTATAAACATTAGTTCGTCCATTCTTTCCATTCTTAGACCATGCACTCACTGTTATAACTTTTTCTCCTGCCACACTCATTCATATCTGAACAATCGCCGAACTATTACATTTGGGCTCTTTTACCGGATTGCAGTCTTCTTGACACTGAGTACTTACCACCCCTCTGTAGATCTGGCATACTTTACAGACCAGTATCCACATGTCTCTTCTTAACCAATAAACTATAACTTAATTCATCTCTTCTGAATTGCATCCATACACATTCAGAACCCTGATACTTATTACTGAAGTGGTGATCGCTACGGACCTCTTTCTCGCACGCCATGCCGGACAGTGAGGCTTAAGTTGTTTTCATCTCCTGGTATCCAATGGGATTAACGATGTTGTTGCTGTTGGCCGAGGAACAAGGCTTCCCCGTCATTTAAGAGATATTCCGTTTCCCAGGGGTTCACAACCCTCCATGACAGCAGTGTCCCTATAGTACCGTTTAGTGACAAAGTTCTGTGCATCCTCTACAAGATTACGAAAGTATTCGATACGTGCATGTGTGGGAACTATGTAAAGGCGACGGAGGTTTCATAAATTCCTGAATGATTTATATTCAAAGCCATGAAGTGTAAGGCTTTCCCAAGTTAAACCTTTGGGTTGGCATATAATCGTCATATGGTTTTCGCAACTTGATGTTCTGTATACGCTCACACTAAGAAAGTCTCCTCCTTCGTAAAAGGCCACACCATCTAGCATTTTTTGCTTGTATAAAAATAGTTATCGATAATTTCGAGGATAAAAGCAGCCTTTAAAAAGGTCAACAACATCTCCGGCGCCGTTCGCATCCGTTGAGTCATGGTTCTGACATGTAGCAAACGATACCAGAATCAAACGACAGAAAATAAAACCCGGCAGAGTTGGACATAACAAAGCTGTCATTCATTTATGAACTTATCTTCCCTTTTAAGCCAGTAATATCCTGGATCATATCGTTGGGAGGATAATAAAGATTAACGGTGTTCGTTTTTAGCTCGCCTAGCTTATAGGTGTGTCCACGCTTTCGTTTGTTTTCATTCTCTTTGGAAATTTTTTTGCGAAATTATTGGGTGAACGAAGATCATTCAAATATATTTGGTTAGCAGTCCATTGTAAATTTGTTTTTCCCGCAAAATAATCAAATTAAATTGCCTCGTGATGGTCTTTGAAGAGCGTCCCTCACGTAGATCTATTTTGAGATGTTATTCTCAGTTTTTCTTTGTCCTTGAAGAGCTTGTTTTTAATAGCATTGTCCTGTAAGGGAATTCACTCGAAAGGTTTTTAATCCTGGTTTATCGCAGATCTGTCTCACAAACATCGCGTCCTCCTTGGCATTGTCTAGAAGAGACTGTTTCCACATAGGTCCCCCCCCCCCCCCCCTCATGCTTGTCACTGAAGGCTTTGTAAACTATCAAACTGATGAAAAGTAACTTGCCTAGTATGTATCCATTTGCAATTGAGCCATGTGCTGCCCGTCACTCATTCAAGTGGTCCAAGAATCGGCATTTTCATTAACTTCATTGAAATGTTGTCTTTGAGATTTACATTGATAGACCATGCTGTCTACAGGCTTGTTCTTGGGTTATATATGAGAGATCTGGATTTAGTTAAATTTGTTGTAAAAGAACCTCCTATTCTGAAGAGTTGTCTTGAAAGGCCCTGCATTTGAATGAGTTTAAGAAAAAAACTGATTATATAATTGATTTGTGGGCACTTCTCAAAATATTTCTGGGATGTGCCCATCGCTCGAGCATAATTTCGTAACGTGGAATACTTTTCTTGGTATATTTTCCCAAACAGAGTTGTTTCAGTGATACAAATTTTACTTGCAATATGTATTTTGTAATTGTATTAACCGCGTTCGTGATCAATGTAGTTTATGACGTCTTTTAATCAAGCGCCATTTTTGAAATGACATCTTAATACGGTTTCTTTTAAATTGAGTAAGCTATTTTTGGCACCGTTTGTAAGTATATCTACAAATTCTGAGATTGTTTGAAGTTGTCTCCTATTTCTTTTATTCCTTTAATGTCTCTCTCTCTCTCTCTCTCTCTCTCTCTCTCACGTCTCTTCTACTCTCTCTCTCTCTCTATATATATATATATATATATATATATATATATATATACATATATATATATATATATATATATATATATCTATATATATATATATATATAATATATATATGCCTTTAGCGCGCACACGCGTGTAGATCTACAAAAAAAACTGCATATGATATACAGTTTGCGAGAGTTAAGAGCAACAAAGAAAGGCGTAACATGCCAATAATATCGCTGTATTCTGTGCAAAAAAAAAAACAACGCGAAACAAAATTATCATTTAGCTGAGTCAAGTAACTTGATATTGAGCAAAAACATTCGAAGGTTCAGAGGTTACGAGAGCGGGTGGACCGACCTCTACTTGTACTGAAATTTGAATTTTCATTTGCACGTATTTAATTCAGAAGTGCCATGAAACCCACGATACTGTGCTCCACGTAAAACATGAGAATTTTATGAGCTCGAACGAATGGTAATTGAGAGATTCGCTTTTCTTCGTGATATTCAAGGAATTTTCATTTGCTTGTGCTCTCTCACGTTCAGGAATCTTGGAGGGTGAGTGTTTCTTTCGTATTTTGCCTTAAAAAATCCGTCAAGTGTTTTGACGACAGAAATTCCGACTCCATCCCCGTGAAGCGATTACTCGTTGAAAACACTGCTTAAAATCTTTTATTTATTCCTTCTGGTGCTGGCATTTGGGCAAACGAGAGCTTAATTTCATTGTCGAATGTTCCCTTGAAATGTTTCTGTCTCTTAGAAAAGTGCTGTTTCATCACATGGCCCATAAAATTCTTTGGATGTCAGTTTGCGTACGAATTCCCACCGTAAATACTTACTGGGAATTTTTGGGATGGTAGACCAAGCATTACACAGATTGAACACTTATTCCCAGTTACAGGTATAATATTTTCTCTGGATTGTTTTTCTTTGCCACCAATTTGATGCTTTTTCATCTCTAACCGGGCAAGTCACAGCCCCAATTTTCAAGGGTTTACACTACTTATTTGGGGTGTGTTTGCATCCAACATTCACGTGATATTAAATTGTATGCATGAATAATTTTCTCTTATAAGTTGTTATTGAATAGTTGTTTACTTGAGTGAATCGAGGATCAGTGGTATAAAAAGGCGGCTAAGCAAATTCAGATCACTCGCACAAACGCACACACATTCATGCACGTACACACACACACACACACACACACACACACACACACACAAAGAGAGAGAGATTGTCCACAGGTCGCTAATGGCGAGTACTCATCAGGAGACCCGGTAGAAGGAAATGCCTAGCCATTAGAGTTCAGGGCCCATTAGGATTTCATAGGATTTCGTCCATTACCACTCCTCTCTTGAAGAGGTTGCACTAATGTTGCATTATTGTTTTGTATGAAAGTGGGTGGTTTCCTTTCTATTTATTCTTCTCTGATCCCCTTCCGAACGGGGGGAAGAAATGGAAAGCGACGTCAATCCGTTATGCTCGGCATAATATGCTTTCGCCGAAGTCGTAATGAAATAGCTGTTCGTCTGACTGCTTTGAATTTTGGATCTTCGTGTGCTTTTTCTCTTGACATTCGTTAGCTGATCCGTTCCTTATTACAGAGGGTCGTTGTCATGCTTTTTTTATATTGTGTAATTTGAATTTCGATTGTTACTGACATAATGACATGTTTTATGATTTTTCTTATATATAACGATCGCTTTACCGTCTCGGTTGCTTATGTCTAGAGAGTATCTCGACTGCCAGTCACATGTATTTAATCATGCAGTGTCGTCTTGGATTCCAGTAAGTGTTTTTTGATGTTGCATACGAATAACAGGTTTTATAAATATTTGTTTTCTTGTTGCTTTGCCATTATTTTCAAGACAAATATATTGTGATAAAGATTCTACTGAAAAATTTGAATTTCATCCTCACGAGAACGTCGATTGTTTCATGTTAACCGCGATCCTACGCAAAATCTTCTGCTAAGAAATAAGCTACTTTCTATTATTATCAAAGACGCCTTTACACTACTGATTATAGCTTTCCTGGAAGTACTTACGCATCAGCTATGTTGTGGTCCCCGGCTGTCTTATAAGGAGGAGCGAGGTAGGAGAGCCAAGAATGTTTTTTTATATATTTCTCTCTCTCTCTCACTCTCTCTCCCTCATAATGAGGCGGAAGGACCATTTTTGCCCTGTCTGGCTCTAACAGGTTAAATCTTCGGGATTAAGGTGGTAATTAGTGCAATATTCGTTTGTCTATAAAAAATGGACAAGCTGATAATCTCCAAAACGAGGCGCATTTTAATTAGCATAAAAGTGAAACGGAGCTAATGAATAATTAATGAATAATGAAGGTGAGGAACGGGCTTGCACTAATACACTTGTATAATCTGGCAATGATCCTTTCATCCCATCATTATATGTGTCGCTGATGATGATAATGATTGTGATCATCATCATCATCATTATGATGATATGACTCACCCATTACGCTGGAGCGTCAACCAGGTGTTAAGCTTTCAATTTCGGAAGGCCTGGAAGGACTTCCAGTTATTCTCCTCTCTCGCTTTCCTTCAGGTCAGTCTAAGGACTTTGGATGTCGCTCAACATAGATTCAGTTTTCCAGTTATCCATACAAGTGTATATTTCATGGTTTATCCTTGGTTGCTTTCCGATGCCACGGCATGAAGTAGTATTTGTTCCCTTGTTTTTCGGTGGCAAAGCATACCGGTATGATGACTGTTGTCCCCAGCCTTTGTTACGCGTGTGGATTTTATTTCAATACCTTTCATATGAGTTTTGTTAGTAAATTTCCTTCATTGAGGGTCTGCACGTCAGCGAGAGACTGCATTTAGAGTAAATTATTTATGACAATAGCCGTAACATATAATTCTCTCTATGGCGTGCCATGGAAGGCTACAAAAAGCGATCTGCGTTGTCATATAGATTGCAGAGAAACAAATGATCTTTGATACTCTGATGATGAGCCTCCGTCCAATGGCGCGTACATCGCCCAATCTTTATTTGGTGTGAAATGAAGCGGATCGAAGCGGCCGGTGGGTGTCTGTCGTAATCCAGCCGAACCTGTTGAAATGGTCCGCATCTAAACTTGGCGAATTGATAACAGTGTGGTTTGGCATTTAACGTGTTAAATAACAATGCCAATGCAAAAGTGTGACGTAGTCGGACACCTTTTATATATTGAATGATAGAGCGGCCGTTGTATATTCACAAAAATATTTAATTTAATCTTTCTGCCAATGATGTGTCAGCTGCATGAGGTGGGACTGTTAATAGTTTTCAAAAAATGCAAATTTGATTTTGGAATTTTCACCGCATTATATTGTATATGAAATAGTGTTCCGAGGTAGGCAAAGGGTGTTGTGGTATACAATTATGATAACTATAACTGTATATCACTCAACAGTTTCATGCATGTTCTGTTATTTCGAAAGCAGAAATTAGATTTTTGAATTTATTCATTTTTCATTTTCGCGCTTTCGGCTCATAGTTCTCATGAAGTTGATTTGATTCTATTTTTGAGTTGGTTTTGTTGGTGTTTTCGTTGGTATTGTTTTCATTTTAAATTAATTGAATCGTAATGCATTTCCTCTTGCAAGTCACAAGAAAATGTTTTCAGATGTTTTTCCTAAATTCTGAGTAATGTTTGTTTTCGCCAAGTTTGGTCAGCTTTTATTTTAAAAAGGCCTGTATATTGTTGCAATTGTTATGTATAGACCTTCACCTACTTGTTGATTTAATCCTCGCTGGATTTCAACATTTGATGTTGAGATTTCGTTCAAATGGGAAACACCAGATGCTCAATACAAAAACGGAAACTTTATAGATAGTTTTCTGAATGAAAATGTTTCAGCTAAAATCCCCTCTTCAGTAATTCAGTCATAACTTGGCATTTGCCATCGCGTAAACTCTGTGCATTTATATATAAGCGCATTCAGGTCTTAGCCATCCCGTGGTGTACAGTCATATTATACCTGTATTGTCTCTTATTCATGACCTCACAAAAATATTCCACCCTGCGTTGTCTTTCTTCTTCTTCTGATGTTGTTATACACTCATCCCTCCATTTTATGATCATTTTTTCGTTGCTTTTCTTTCATGGATATTGTCATCGATAATTCTGAGCACATGGCATTGTCAACAATATTAGCCCGTTTATTCAAATATGCTCTCTTACCGCTTCTTGATCTTTGTGTGACTAGCTAGACCTGAGCATTTAGCACGTTCTACTTTTTTCTTCGTCTCCTCAGTGAAATCTTACTGGCAACTTGCGAAAAATAGAAGCAAGTGACTA
>NC_061087.1:5106942-5109442 GCF_015104395.2 Macrobrachium nipponense
AGAGAGAGAGAGAGAGAGAGAGAGAGAGGAATTTCACTCGTGACATATGAGTTGTCAAATTTACAGCATTTTTATGTATTCTTTTCTTTACCATAGATTCGAGTACTCGGGGCCAGCCAATAGCTGAAATATTGAAAGAAGGCAGAGCTCAGAGAAAACCTCTCTCTCTCTCTCTCTCTCTCTCTCTCTCTCTCTCTCTCTCTCTCTCTCTCTCTCTCTCTCTCTCTTCTATTAACAGACTCTTTCAACTTCGACCCTACTGATGTTCTCGTTATCAAACGCAAATGACACTTTAAATAAAGATTTCGACATAATTAGTTAATTGACCTTACTCAATGGCTCATCACGGCCATAACAACGTTAATAACATTGGCGATTCTTTCCATACCTGAGAAAAGTCATGATCGAATCTGTGCGTCGTGGAGAGAGAGAGAGAGAGAGAGAGAGAGAGAGCAACAAGCGTGTTTGCTAATATCATAATCGTAAATTTCGAAATCTTAAGAACGACTCCTTGATATCCAAGGTTTACGACCGACAGGAGATGAGCTTAGCGCGCACACATTAAAAGCTCACTTTCTTTTGTCTGCCTTCCTGGTCCTGTCGCCCATCGCTCCACCTTATTATGGCGAGGAATAATTCGGTGAATGCGAACATCTCAAGAGAGTTTTCCCAAGGGACCATTTATGTGATGTTAACAATAGCGAAGGCATTAACTTTTCGGAGAATAACCTTCATTTGCGAGGACCGTTGATTTGCACCTGATGAATATGGCCCATTAACGTCGAAGGTGTTTATATTTCAGAGGTTGCCTTTGTAATTTTTTTTGTGATGTCATAAGATACTGATGTGCCGATTATATCTCGGCTAGCGAGATTTTATGGTTCACATGATTTACCAGAAGATGAATTATTTTGTTTTACGTCTTTATACATTTTGTAGTATAGAGCGTCTTTATAACCAAGAATATGGAAAATTCAAAATAAAAGATATTTCACAATTATATTCTGTTCGTTTTCAGTGTTATGAGTTTGATTCCCACCCCCTATCTCTCTCTCTCTCTCTCTCTCTTCTCTCTCCTCTCTACAAAAATAACAGGGTTTAATAATTCTTATGAGAAGTCAGAGCACAAGCAGCGGCTTCACCTGCCTGGCGCCCCCTTTGCAGGCCATATTATTAATCCTTTAGCGCTGTCTTCATTTTTAATTTTAATGGGACGTGCACTTTGTTCTCATTGTTTTTCTTTATCCTCTCCACCTCCTTATCCCATTTAGTTTCTGTTCTCTCTTTGGCATTTTTTCTTTTTGTTTATTTCGCTGCCCTTTCTTCCTTGGGCTAATTTCCCCTTTTGATTCATTTTGTGTTCACCCTCATCCTCGTAACTTTCTTCTTCGTCCACTTCCTCTTCCCTTCTTCCCTTATTTATCCTCATGCTCCTTCCTTCCTTCCTTCCTTCCTTCCTTCCTTCCTTCCTTCCATTCAGCCACTCAGTTCTTCCTTGTGCATTTTTACCTCTCGCTCCCCCCTCGCTATCATAGAAATAGATTAAGCTCTGTTTATTTAATATTACGGCAACCAAATCACATTATTGCTATTTGAATACTTACGGAGGAAATTATGCTAAAATTCTGGTGGCGACCCTTCGCAATGTCATATTAATTTGTTGGCCAATTAAGCAAAAAGTTTTCCCCGCATTTATTTCCCTCTGTAATTGGAGAAAGTGAATTCGCGATTAAAACCATCTTTCGCCCAAAAGGGGTTTCGTTTGACGGGTGTTTCAACTCCGGTTTATTTCTCGGGTCTGTCGTGTCGACCGAAGGAAGGAAAGAAATGAAAAAGAGATTAGCGGAAGAAGAGACAATAAAAGAAAGTCCTGAGAAAAGAAGAGAGTTAAAAAAAAATATAGCTGCTTGGAGGGAAAAACGTCATGCGAGAGAATAGATGAAGAATTTTAGAGAACTCGAGAGCAGCTCGAGTATTAGGAGAAGAGTAGATGGTATTGAAATGGTAATTAGCGGAGAAAGAAAATAACAGCAAGTGAGAAGTGAGACAGAGAAATTATGAGGGAGTACAAACACACACACAGACACACATATATATTATGTGTGTGTGTGTGTGTGTTTGAAATGAGGAAGACAGTGTACAAGCCCTTAAGAAATTGTCAAGTGAATGAAAGAAAAAACTCATCTCAGAAATATTCTAGCCATTGTAAAGTATGATAAACCCCTCCCACAAAATATGGCGCCCGGCATTTACCCATCTAAAAATCCGCCTTGTTATGTTCGCTGATAGAGAGCGGTAATAAAACCTCTTTAAAAGTTGCAATCATCCTGATACGGTGGTTGTCACGGTAGATTTGGAGTTTTAAGCTGACCATACCACAAATTCTTGTATTTGTTCGGTGTGCGTAGCTGTGTATTTTTCATGGTACGTTTATATAAGGAGGGGTTGAATGATAAATTGATTTTTCTTAGATATTATTTGTAGGAAACATGCATGCATG
>NC_061087.1:5111942-5121942 GCF_015104395.2 Macrobrachium nipponense
CGTTTGTTTAAGTAAAGCAGTAGATAAAGGAAAAAACAAACAAACACTGAGGCTGGAAATTCAAGACACAAGAAGAGATATTTCGTTGTACGAAGCTGAAGACCGTTGAAGAGAAAAATGGAAATAGTTAGAAAGGAAGATGCGACCGCAGGTAGGTTTTACTCGTGAAGGAATTATAAGAAGCAACGAATAAGAAAATGGACATGAGAACCAGTTTCTGAAAAAAAAGGAGTTTAAGATATAGGAGCTGCTGGAGTAGTGCCAATTTCTTTTTTCTTTTCGGGGTAAGGGTTGAACAAATTGGCTAGCACCTAGCCGTGTCCTGAAGAACGGAAATTGGAAATAGTTTGGCCGTGAGATCTAGAATCTATCTCTTTTCTCTTCCTTGTGAACTAAAAAAGATGCAAAGAAAAATTTGCCTTGGCTGTAATAATGCTTCAGAGGACAGAAGCGCCTTCAGGACGAAAGAGTGAATTTTAAAAAATTGGCTATTGTTATTTTGGGTACACCAAGTCGCTATGAATAAAAAAAGATAGAATTAGGAAAAGATTCATTATTAACAAGAGGAAGCTTTGCACTGGATTATGTCAAAAGATCTTGAACTGTAATTATATCACAATATACATTAAGACTGCTATATGCATTAGCATTTCCGTTGATTAAAGATTAATTGAATTCTGAGAATTTTATAATCATTCTCGTTTTCTGTGAAAATTGGATGAGTTCCAATTAATGAGTGAAGTGTAATCTAGATATTTCTAAAAATGAACAGCTCTTCTTTTAGGGGAGGTCTTATTGTTTTGTTTAGTGTGTAATGGTTAACAATATACAGGGCAAAGTTTAGTTTATGCTTGAAGAATATTGCTTTCTAACGATAATTTTCTCGCGAAGACAAATTCATATGATTGCGAAACCTCCTGTCACTGATGCCATAAATGGATATGGTCACATAATGCAACAGAAATGACTCTGGAAGCTTTCATGAGTTCGAATGAAAGCTTTCTTGTCATCTGGAATAATCCTGAGGCATGAAAGAGGCGAGGCATCAGACCTGCTCCCTCATTCCTCCAATAAATGACATTTTTTGGTAACGGTAGGATATACCTATGTGAAAGTATCCCCAAGTAGGGAAATAGGCACCGACAAACACTCGCCATATATTAATGTTTTTGTGTATATAATGTTCTTGTGCATTTTTGTATGTATATGTGCGTGGGCGTTGGCGTGAAAAGAGGGGTGCCTAATGTTTAACTACATCTAAACAGTGAAACATGTTTGGTTATAATTGCTGCTTTTCAACCATAGCTGTTTTTGCGTTATTGCTATAAATTGTATTATTGATAATCAATGATCCTCAGACTAGAGACACTTCCTGGCACTGCAGCTGTGACTTACAGTAGAATCATGCCACTAATTATGCACAGTAAAGGATCCTGACTGTAAAACTGTGTACGAAGTTCGATTATGTTAGCGTAACAGTACCTGTCTGTATAATCTCAGCACTGTAATCTGACCAGTGGGGAGATTCACGAGGATGTTATTTTACCTGTGATTATGTCTTTTGGTAGCATCCTAATATTTAAATTGATCCTTAAGTGACACCGTTTCACTTAGCTGTGTCAACAAGAAGAGCAACGGACACTTAGTGTGACCGTAAGCAACACTTCAGTGCTTAACTTTTGCCTGTAGGTATCATATTGGTATTGTATTTAGTGTATACTTTTTTGTGACGGCCTTCACTGTGAAACGTGAAAATGTGTTTAAGGAAGGTAAATAATTCTGGAAATGGAATCAACAAGGTAAGTTTAATTGAGAGAGAGTGAGAGAGAGAGAGTACGGAAGCTAAGCGACTTTGATATACAAACTGGTGGTGTGAGAGAGGTGATGGAATGTAATGAAAAATTAGCTGTCATAAATAATACAAGAAACATGAAAATAAAACGGACAGTGAGAAGTAAAGGAAAATAAAACAGCACGAACATGATTGTGTATGTATGGAAGAGAGAGAGAGAGAGAGAGAGAGAGAGAGAGAGAGGAGGAGGAGGAGGAGGAGGAGGAGATCAAGCTAAATGCATTTCCCGTGTCTATGATAAGCCTATCTTGACTATCGCCTCATAGCCTTTACAGTCGGAAGGGGTGCTTGAGTCATTCTCGCGGCCTTTTTTTTTTTTTTTTTTATTGCAAAACGTTTACACATTTTTTCTGTCTTGTTCCCTGCTTAAGTTTCACGTTCGTGTTTATTTTTCATGTCCATACATCCCTCATTTGTTGGTTTTTAGGCTTGTTCCCTTGAGCTTCCTCTCTCTCTCTCTCTCTCTCTCTCCTTCAATTTAGGCTTTTTTCGGCGTTCCTTTAAACACTGGTAGTCTTTGCTTTCTCTCCTTCCTTCTTCTTCTGATTTTAAGCTTTCTTCACACGTTCGTCTAAACTTCTCTTGGTTTCTCACTCTATTCCTCTCTCTTGAGGCGGTGACTCACTCCATGAGATGGTATTTACAAGAACATCGTCGGTGACTTTGATAGTGTGGTTGCTTTTAAGAGGTATGCTATTTTAATTCCAAGTGAAGTAGGTCTGGTTTTGGGGTCTAGCAGTCATTAGCATTATGCAAGAATCTTGTTATTGTGGGATGACGCTCATAATCGCCTTTTTTTCTTCTTCCTTTCATTCATTTCTTTTGTCTTGTACTAAAGCTCTCGCAGGTTTGCATTTCTTTTATTTTGTGTGTTGTAATGAAGCATTTGTTCGTACTGTTCTTTAAGACTGTATTTCTCCGGATTCGTTTATTCACTCAGTTGGCCTTGAGGCTATTTGATGTGTTTTACAGACATGATCGGCCTTTTTCATAAAATTCATCATAGTATCATTATCCTTAATCTATATTTATTTATTTGCATTATCGTCTTTCTTGCTCCGCCTCCCATTCACTTTCTCATTCATCGCTTCCTTTCAGTCGTAGGTGTGAGCTTTCTCATCGAGAGTAGCTGTAGACGTCCCGTTGTCGAAAACGAGTTTAATGCTTTTCTAACTTGAGTAATAATCGAAAGAGGTGGGGAACTTTCGGGATACTCAGATACCCTATAGGATTCCCTCAGTTGTGTTACAGTTCTAATTCTTGATTAAAGGCACCTCCAGTTAGAATATCCATTCTGGTCTTTGTGCTAGAAGTTCACCTTGCTCCTGTTTCTATTGCGGTTATATTTATAAACGCATAGATGTGTATCACACACATGTATTGACTTCGTCCTTTTGTAGTCCACTTTTATATTTATAGGATGGAGCGTCACAATATTCCGTTAATTATTTCTTGTTAGTCATGTTATACTGATTACCCATGTAAAACTTAGATAATGAAAAGAGATTTGACATTTAAGTACATTAAACTAATAATTATGATTGTTTCCTTTTACATGGATTTTTAAAAGCATCTGGATCCCATTTTACCGGCAGCCAACGAAACTAAAGGAAAGAAAAAAAAAAGTTCCTTATCCCTAGGATAATATGAGTCACATTTCAAGTGAAAAGGAAGGTTCAGCGTTAGGAATGTGCCCTCGGTAATGCAGCATTATTGTGATAAGGATGTTCCTCTATGTTTCCTCACTCCACCTTACATTCCGTTTATTTTCTGCCAAACTTTGTCCAGATTTCGCTTATACTGTTTTTATAATTACTTTGTAAAATCAAAGTTCGAAGCCAAGCGATTACGACAGTGAAAAGCCGGAGTTGGAGTGGTTGAACAGCGAGGCTGATTAATCGTTAGTTACAAATAATTTCTTAGAAAACTTGTTTTACTCCCACGACTTACTGTGATGTATACGTTACGTGTCAATTTCGGTATATATCGCCGAGTCGACTAACGTTTCCATTCCTAACCTGTGACGTAGGGATTCTCTTCCCTTATCCAGTTCCAAATTTGTGAAACAGATCAACTTACGCCTGCTTCAGTTTCAGACTAATATTACCCCATTGCTGATAAGAATCATACCTTTACTTATATCTTTGCACTACGCTTAAACCATTTCATTGACTTTAATGTTACTTTCACTATACATTTCATGCAAACATGAAATGTTCATTCCATTCTTTATGGTGACCGTACGTATAGACATAATTACTCCAGCTATAGTTGCTAGGAGAAAAAAAAAAAACTTTCTTTACATCCTTGCCATGATTTGGCTTTGTTTACAATTTTTAGCTTTTGCCGATAGACATTTCAATAACTTGGCAGCTTACAATTTTAGATGACCAGCTGAAATAATTTGGTTTTGTAAAACGCATGAATGTCAATGTTTACACCTTGTTTATCAATCACTTGTTGGACTTTCGTAGCTTGGTCAACATGGTCAACCCCACATTCCAAATGGGAGCCCAACATTTTTACTAGAATTTACCAGCCCCAGTATATGTGATATCAGAAATCATTTGCAAGTTTTTTTTTTTCAACATACTCCCTGCTACTTGATTTCAAACAGTAATGGGAGAGATTAATAATTTTTCCTATAACGGTGTAAGTCGATTAAGGAAAAATTCAAGTTTTATGACTTAAATCGCCTTTTTCTGGCTTTCGTTCGAGTCTCCATAATTGTGTGTAAATACATTGTATGTATGTCTGTATGTGTAAACGAAAATAAAACTACTTGCGTGTTTGTTTATAGCCTATGTGAACGTTGACACGAACGTATCGTGTTTGTTTACCATTGTGTAAGTTCCTATATGAATGTTTACCCAGATTTACCATTGCGTATGTTCATATATGAGTGTTTACCGACATTTACCATTGTGTATGTTTATATATGAATGTTCACCCACATTTACCATTGTGTATGTTCATATATGGATGTTTACCCACATTTACCATTGTGTATGTTCATATATGAATGTTCACCCACATTTACCATTGTGTATGTTCATATATGGATGTTTACCCACATTTACCATTGTGTATGTCCATATATGAATGATCACCCACATTTACCATTGTGTATGTTCATATATGAGTGTTTGCCGACATTTACCATTGTGTAATGTTCATATATGGAATGTTTCAACCCGATCCACATTTACCATTGTGTACGTTCATAATATGAAATGGTTCAACCCACCACATTTACCCATTGTGTTATGTTTCATATCATTTGGAACTGTTTACCCAAATTTACCATTGTGTAGGTTCACTATATGAATGTTCACCCGCCACAATTACCTTGGTGTATGCTTCATATATGGATGTTTCACCCACATTTTACCATTGTGTTATGTTCATATATGGATGTTTACCCCACATTTACCTTGTTGTTTATGTTTCATATTATGGATGTTTTACCCACATTTTTACATTCTGTGTATGGTTTTTTCAGATGATGAATGTTCACCCACCACATTTACCATTGTTGTGTTTTCATGTATGAATGTTTACCCACATTTACCATTGTTGCTATTTTGATTTATTATGACATGTTTACCCATATTTACCATTGTGTATGCTCATATATGAATGTTTACCCACATTTACCATTGTGTATGTTTATTTATAAATGTTTACTCACATTTACCATTGTGTATGTTCATATATGAATATTTACATACATTTACCATTGTGTATGCTCATATATGAATGTTTACCCACATTTATACAGTTGTGTATGTTCATATGTGAATGTTTACCCACATTTACCATTGTGTATGTTTATTTATGAATGTTTACCCACATTTACCATTGTGTATGTTCATATATGAATGTTTACCTACATTTACCATTGTGTATGTTCATATATGAATGTTTACCCACATTTACCATTGTGTATGTTCATATATGAATGTTTACCACTTTACCATTGTGTAATGTTTATTTATGAACTGTTACATTTAATTTACCAATTGTGTATGTTTCATATATGAAATGTTTACCGTAACATTTACCATTGTGTATGTTCATATATGAATGTTTACCCACATTTATACCGTTGTGTATATATGAATTTTTACCCACATTTACCATTGTGTATGTTTATTTGTGTGTGTTTTCCCAAATTATACCATTGGTATGTTTATGTTTTGTGTGTTTTCCCATATTTAAACCCATTTGTGTTGTGTTATATATGAATTTTTGTTTACCTTACATTTCCCATTGTGTATGTTCATATATGAATGTTTGACCCCAACCATTACCATTGTGTATGTTCATATATGAATGTTTACCCCACATATTTCCATTGTGTTATGTTATTTTATGAATGTTAACACATTTCCCATGGGTATGTTTCATATGTGAATGCTTACCACATTTACCATTGTGTAATGTTCATATGTGAATGCTTACCTACATTTACCATTGTGTAATTGTTTCATATATGAATGGTTTTAACCTATATTTACCATTGGTGTAGGTTCCCATATAATAATGTTTACCCACATTTACCATTGTGTATGTTCTTATTGAATGTTTACATATATTATTACCATTGTTGTATGTTCCTATGTGAAATTGCTTTACCCACATTTTACCATTGTGTATGTTCATAATATGAATTTTCCCACATTTACCTTTGTGCTATTTTCCTATTGGGGTGGATTTTCTGACACACATTTTAATTGTGTAATGTTCAATATTTGATGCCCCTTACTTTCACCATTTCATTGGTGATTGTTCCTATGTTGAATGCTTACCCCCCCCCCAAAAATTTTTTTTTTTACCCATTGTGTAATGTCTATGTGAATTAGATTACCCTCACATTTATTACCATTGTGTATTTCATATGTGAATGCTTACCCACATTTACCATTGTGTATGTTTCATATATGAAATTGTTTACCTACATTTACCTTTTGTGTATTTCATATATGAATTTGTTACCTATATTTACCATTGTTATGGTTCATATAAATGGTTACCACTTACCATTGTGTATGTTCCCATAATTGACTGTTTACATTATATTTACCATTGTGTATTTCCTATGTTGAATGCTTAAAACCCCATAGTCCATTGTGTATGTTCATATATGATTTTACCCACATTTCCTTGTGTAATGTTCCCATATGTGGGATGCTTTACACACCTTTGATATTGTGTATGTTCATTATTTGATGCTTACTCCATTTACCATCGTTTGTCAGGCTGTGATGCTTACCCCCATTTACCATTGTGTAATGTTCAAGTTATGTTACCCACATTTAACCAATTGTGTATGGTTCATATGTGAATGCTTACCCCATTTGACCATTTGTGTAATGTTTATCTAATGATGGTGACCTACATTTACCATTGTTAATGTTCATATAGGATGTTTACCCCCACCCCAAAATTTTTTTTTTAACCACTTGTGTATGTTCATTTATGTTTAACCTACATTGAACCATTGTGTATGTTCCATAACATTTGATTTCCTACTTTACCTTTGTGTAGTCATAATTGGAATTCTTACCCCATTTACCATTGTGTATGTTTCAACTTTGTTAATGCTTACCCACATTTTAACCATTGTGTTCTTTTTTCATTGTTGAATGCTTCCCCTTACATTGTGTATGTTCATATATGAATGTTTACCCCATTTACATTTAACCATTGTGTTATGTTCATATTGCGAATGGCGTACCCCATTTACCATTGTGTATGTTCATTATATGAATGTTTAGCTACAATTTACCAATTGTGTATGTTCAAATATCTGAATTTTTACCCAAGAATTTACCATTGTTAATGTTTCATTATGTGGATGCTTAAGCCAACTTTTACCATTGTGTATGTTCAAATGTGAATGCTTACACACATTTACCATTGTGTATGTTCATATGTGAATGCTTACCCACATTTACTATTGTGTATGTTCATATATGAATGTTTACCTACATTTACCATTGTGTATGTTCATATAAGAATGTTTACCCACATATACCATTGTGTATGTTCATATATGAATGTTTACCGACATTTACCATTGTGTATGTTCATATATGGATGTTACCTACATTTACCATTGTGTATGTTCATATAAGAATGTTTACATACATATACCATTGTGTATGTTCATATGTGAATGCTTTCCCACATTTACCATTGTGTATGTTCATATATGAATTTTACCCACATTTACCTTTGTGTATGTTCATATGTGAATGCTTACCCACATTCACCATTGTGTATGTTCATATGTGAATGCTTAGCCACATTTACCATTGTGTATGTTCATATGTGAATGCTTAGCCACATTTACCATTGTGTATGTTCATATGTGAATGCTTAGCCACATTTACCATTGTGTATGTTCATATGTGAATGCTTACCCACATTTACCATTGTATATGTTCATATGTGAATGCTTAACCACATTTACCATTGTATATGTTCATATGTGAATGCTTAACCACATTTACCATTGTGTATGTTCATATATGGATGTTTACCTACATTTACCATTGTGTATGTTCATATATGAATGTTTACCCACATTTTCCATTGTGTATGTTCATATTTGAATGTTTACCTACATTTACCATTGTGTATGTTCATATATGAATATTCACCCACATTTACCATTGTGTATGTTCATATATGAATGTTTACCCACATTTACCATTGTGTATGTTCATATATGGATGTTACCTACATTTACCATTGTGTATGTTCATATATGAATGTTTACTCACATTTACCATTGTGTATGTTCATATATGAATGTTTACATACATTTACCATTGTGTATGTCCATATATGAATTTTACCCACATTTACCTTTGTGTATGTTCATATGTGGATGCTTACCCACATTTACCATTGTGTATGTTCAAATGTGAATGCTTACCCACATTTACCATTGTGTATGTTCATATGTGAATGCTTACCCACCAATTTTCCACACTTACCGTTGGTGTATGTTCATATGTGTGAATGCTTACCCACATTTACCATTTGTGTATGTTCATATATGAATGGTTTAACCTACATTTACCAATTGTGTATGTCCACATATATGAATTTTGTACCCATTACCTTTACCATTTGTGTTCATGTTCTATCATTACAATGGATGACTTACCCCACATTTACCATTGTGTATGTTCAAATGGTTGAATTGCTTACCCAATTATTCATTCCAGTTTTGATTGGATGTTCATAATGTGAATGCTTACCCACAATTCATTTAACCATTGGTGGTTATGTTCATATGTGACATGCGTTACCCACATTGTACCATTGTGTATGCCTCCAATATATGGATGTTTATCATACATTTACCATTGGGTGTATGCCCTCAATAATTATGAAATTTTACTCCTACATTTGACCTTTGTGGTATGTTGCATTATGTGGATGCTTACCCAACATTTACCATTCTGGTGTATGTTCAAATTGTGAAATAACATAACAAAAACAAAAAAAAAAAAAAATGGCTTACCCACATTTACTATTGTGTAATTGTTCTATAGTGAATGCGTTACCCACCATTTTACTATTTGTGGTTATAGGTTCAATATGTGGATGCTTAGCCACATGTACCATTGTGTAGTTATATAGGGAATTGTACCTACATTACCATTGGTGTAGGTTTCCAATCCTGGATTTGTTTACCTAATTGGCAATTGGGTATGTTCATATATGGATGTTACCTTACCGTTACCATGGTGGTCAATTTATGGGATGCCTTACCAACATTACCGATTGTTGTTATGTTCATATATGGAATGCTTTACCTTTTCACATTTAACTAATTGTGTATGTTTCATATATGCAAGTTTGCCTTTTTTAACACTACAATTTTGTGTATGTTCCAATTGTGCTAATGTTCCACCCAAATTTAACCATTGTTGTAGTCCATTTATAGGATGTTTACCCTACATTTACCATTGTGTATGTTCATATTATGGGAATGTTTTAACCTACATTTTACCATTGGTATGTTAAATGTGGATGTACCCCACATTACCATTGTGTAGTTCATATGTGGAATTTGCTTAACCCACATTTAACCATTTGTGTATGGTTTATATGGGATGTACCCACATG
>NC_061087.1:5126942-5129442 GCF_015104395.2 Macrobrachium nipponense
CATTTGAAATGGCCCGATTCGTGATGTAATTAGTGACCTACTTTTGGAACCATTACCCAGAGAAGATATTCCTTTCTTATTTCTCTGTAAGTCTCTAACTTTATTCTAAATCTTTTCCCAAATTCTTGAAACATACGTAATCATCCCAGTGTATTCCATTAGGAACCCGTCCTCCCCTTGAACTTCAAATAATTGAATTTTATGATTATTGCTTATGAATATTTAAAGACCCGCACATTTATAAGGTGCTCATGGAAGTGTCTAATTTTAATCTTCCAATTTATTTGTAATTCATTTAATGTCGAGGAAGGGATGAAACAGATAATTAGTGTGCATGGAAATTAAACGGGAAATTTGAAGAATGTTAAACACGTATATGCTGAATAATTATGAGTGATTTAATTATTGAATAATCATAAATTATGCAATGAGGAGATGTAAAGAACAAGGAAAGAACTCTGTTCTCTCCTAAAGACCGTCGTTGTGCTAAATTGATTGTCACCGAGATAACTTTAGAAGGAGAATAAGCGAGCAAAAAAGAGTTCTCGTAAAATACACGAGATACTGGAGTCGTTCAGCTCATGACCCTTGAAGGCGGTCATTGGGCGTTAATGAGGAGCACTGAAGAGTTTCGGGGGATAGCTCCTGAGAAACCACTTACAAAAGCGTCCGATAATGATTTTTAGGAATGAAGGTCTTGTGCCATTTTATTCGAGATGTCGTTGGCTTCAAGGAAAGTGTTTCGATAAACATTACTTGAGTTTTTTTTTCTTTGGGGGGGAGGGGGGCGGTGGCTGAAAACTTGATGGAGTTCATGTATATTTCGAAAGGGACTGTCCTACGGCATTGATTGCCATAGTCTGTTATTTCAAGCTCAATGGCAATATGCTATTGGTTGATGCATTTGAACTGTAACGTCTTTTAGGTGGTGAGCAACAGGATATCGGCTGCAGGTATTTACAGTCGGCTCCCAAATATATAACGGAAAAACCCCTCTGCAGTTAACGAGGGAAGTGAAGGAAACGAACCCCATTTATTTTCATTTCGTGTTCTTGTTGATATTGCCAGACCAGAGAACAGACCGATGTACTCAGACGAATACAGTGTTCAAGCTGAACACCATCTCCCGGGCGAGGAGAGAACTGTGAAAAGGCGAAGGAGAGCAGGGACCAAGGAGTGAACTGATTATGTTCCATATGTAATTAGGAGTCTTAATTGGCGATCGTAAATAGTTACAAGGAATCCGAGTCGTGATTAATATTTTATGAGATAATTAGATGATAGTTCGCAGCTGAGAGTTGTGACGTTTAATTAGGAATGGGGGAAGAAGAAAGAGGAGATAGAGCAAAAAGGGTAAACAGAGAGAGAGAGAGAGAGAGAGAGAGGAATATCATGTCACTGAGGTCATTGTCTGTGACACACCCAAGTCCAAGATAATTGTTAACGTTGCGTTGAGTTCTTTTTAATTTATTTATTTATTTATTTATTTATTTATTATTATTATTATTATTATTATTATTATTATTATTATTATTATTATTATTATTATTATTAGTTTAGGGTTCTATCAATATGCGCTCTACTAGCCTGTTTAAGTAGCACGGAAAAAGCCGCTATTCGTAAAATAGAGAAGAATCTCTATAAGTGTAACGCTGCTGAAGTAGCCATTACTTTCAATAAAGTAAATTGTTATTATTATTATTATTATTATTATTATTATTATTATTATTATTATAGGGTACTCGCAATATTTCAATACATTCAATACATCATATTATTATTATTATTATTTTTTATTTTTTTGCTCTATCACAGTCCTCCAATTCGACTGGGTGGTATTTATAGTGTGGGGTTCCGGGTTGCATCCTGCCTCCTTAGGAGTCCATCACTTTTCTTACTATGTGTGCCGTTTCTAGGATCACACTCTTCTGCATGAGTCCTGGAGCTACTTCAGCCTCTAGTTTTTCCAGATTCCTTTTCAGGGATCTTGGGATCGTGCCTAGTGCTCCTATGATTATGGGTACGATTTCCACTGGCATATCCCATATCCTTCTTATTTCACGAAAGGAAGGAGGGAGAGGATTACTAAGTATAGAGGACTGCGTCAACATCGAAAATAGAGCACTGGGGCAATATCTGAAAACCAGTGAAGACGAGTGGCTAAAGGGTGCATGGGAAGAAGGACTAATAAAAGTAGACGAAGACCCAGAAATATACAGAGACAGGAGAAAGACAGACAGAACAGAGGACTGGCACAACAAACCAATGCACGGACAATACATGAGACAGACTAAAGAACTAGCCAGCGATGACAATTGGCAATGGCTACAGAGGGGAGAGCTAAAGAAGGAAACTAAATGAACTGATAACAGCGGCTACAAGTATCAGGCCCTAAGAACCAGATATATTATTATTATTATTATTATTATTATTATTATTATTATTATTATTATTATTATTATGATTTTAGGTACTCGCAATGTTTCAATACATTCTTAAC
>NC_061087.1:5134442-5149442 GCF_015104395.2 Macrobrachium nipponense
GACGTGGTTTCAGTATCTTGTTATTTTTACTTTTTTTATCCCATAATCTACGTTAATTGTAATTTTCATTTTTATTTTTGCCACATCACATGTGAAAACGAATCCAGCTTCATTATGTCGAAAAGTGTATTTTCTTCAACTGGCCATTTAATTTGATAGAATATAGCACAGTACTTAAAGGATATTTGTCATTGTATGTGTTTTTTCTGTGTAAGGAAAGGAATCAGTTTTTGTTCAAATGATCTTTGCTTATTTTTAACTGATTCGTAGATGCTTGTACAGCATTTTGCAACCACGAGGTTAATACCGCTTCTTCCTTAAGTTGTCAAAATTCTTGTGGCAATTGGTTACACATTCAGCATGATGATTTTCAAATTGTTTTGGCGGATTTCGATAAACATCTACGTAGCACAATAGATTGATGCCATGTTGTGTAGTAAGATCATCAGAATGTAATTATGAACAACAGCAATACGTCCAACAGTCTCTTGGGTAAAGTCCATCAGAGGTATTGCTCTTTACATCGGATTTACGTTTTGACAGTTCGAAGCTCTTTCTTGGAAATCACCAAGTGAAATTTGTCCCAATTCCATTATCAGCAATGTTATCTTGATGGATCTGAGGAATACAACTGACGTTAGGAGTTACTGTAAGCTTTCTGTATCGACCATACTGTTTGTAAGCTACCTGCAGTCGCCGTGGAACCAGGCCCTTCTATTCGCTTGTACTGATGTAGTGTTTAGAGTTACACATGTGCACAAACTTCTATAGAGATTGGGAGAAATCTTGTTGTTGAAACGATGTTATTCATAAAAGTCTACTCACTTGTTGTCATGATGTTATTCATAAAAGTCTACTCACTTGTTGTCCTGATGTCATTCACAGAACTCTAGTAAACGCTTTGTGCTTCCACTAGAACCAACTAGGCATCATGAGAACCATCAGCACACGATCTGACAATTTTGATTTTGAGACTAAAAATAAGTAGCCACCCTCTAAAGTCTAAACCAAAATGTCACAGGTATTGATGCTAGAAGAATTTCAGAATTGTGTAATTGCTTGGCTCTGTTTCTTTTCTCCCGGCAATTTCTTATTGCATATTGTTGCTGAAGCAGGACAACGCGGCGGTTGACTATATTCATAATTTTAGTGCATTCCTTTTCTTGTGTCTTGCTGACAAATCAGAAGACAGATTAGATCTTCTCAATTAGTGTTTGCCTTTATTTAATTCTGTCTTATTTCCCGTAACATTAGTCAAAGAGCAAAATCGTGACTATATTTTTATACTCATTGTATTTGTTCTGGATTGCATTGGGTCTTTAGGATGAAGAAAGGTCTATTATTTGTACTATTACAAATAATTACATTTATACGTGCAGTCCAAGCGTGACCGCTATCTATATATACACCTCACAACTCCTCTTTCCTCATTCCTTATACATGTGGCAACCAGCCGCCAACTGGACTCCGGAGTGTTAATTAAGATGTATTTAAAATCTCTCTTTTGGAGATGTCACTTACACTTCCATGCACCAAAGCAATTAGGGAGGGAATTTTACCTACATCTGCTGCAATCATTTCCATCAGCGGTGCGACGACATTTCATGGCAGCCGAAATGCAACTGTGCTTCCATTGCTAAATAGTTTTTCCCTTTTTTTCCTCTGCCATTACGGAACTGTTACTGCAAGAGCTTCGACGGCGGCTCCCGCCCGAACCCACACATCCACGACTCCCGCGACCACGGCTTTGAAACACTACACATGCATAAACAAAGCACATGCAAATCCATTTACAAACGCCGACAACATCGTCACCAACCACCGCTAGCTTCCTGTCGGCTCCTCCCCCAACCTCCCCCTGATACGCCACTTATCTCCCCCTAGATACCTATCCTCCTCTATCCTGCTCGTAACAAATTCCCATCCAGATTCAGTTTTTCGTTTTTCTTCCTGTTTTATCTTTAATTCTGTCTTT
Source organism: Macrobrachium nipponense (assembly GCF_015104395.2). NCBI lineage: Eukaryota > Metazoa > Arthropoda > Malacostraca > Decapoda > Palaemonidae > Macrobrachium > Macrobrachium nipponense. The sequence goes on from NC_061087.1 coordinate 5,136,418, forward strand.
CCACCTCTTGCGTCTCACATCTCTTTTCTTGATTCTCGTCCCCCTCACATCACTCTGCGCTTCTACGAGTGATCTTTTATTTATCTTTTACTTCGCCATGTCTTGAATCCACGAAACAATCCCTTTCCTTCAGTCAAAACCTTTTACTCTTTCCTTTTCCTCACTTTCTCTCCTCCCTTCTCTCCTGACCTCATGCTCCTAAACCTTCACTGATTCCTCCTCCCCCTCACTCCTCCTCCTCCCCCTCCCATCCTCCTCCTCCTCCTCCTCCTCCTCCTCCTCCTCCTGAATGCTAAATAGGCGAGCAAAAGGTGCTTATTATCCGTGATGAAAAGCTTACGCAGTACCGTTGCGTTGAATGCAAAATAACTAAGCAAATTAGAAGCCTATTGAATAACGGCCTGCTGGAGTGAATCGTTCTTAATGACGGAATTTCCTGGTCCCCTTATATAAATAAAAGTATGAATTAGGAGGCCTTTGTGCCGCCTCCTTTTACATTTGATGTCTCAAAGGTTCCCTTTCCCACTTTTTAAACATTTCTTTATCACTTTTATTTTTTTTCCGCTATAGTTAGTGGTCGCCTTGGAAGACTTTTATGGTTTCTGAACTTGCTTTGCTTTGTGTATCTATTTTTACATTTGGTCTTTGCTTTTTCATGGCGTGCTTGTTGTTGGCTGGGAGAAGGATGCTGTTGCGTCATTTAAACAATCTGTTTTTAATTTATTCTTTATTCTTTCAGATTTGGCGTCTGTTCGGTACAATCGTCATATTACTGAGTAGCCTCATCAACTCTGCCAAAGGTACATTAGTCTGTATAGTAGTTTATTCCATGTCAAGATTTATAGATTATCTCTAGACCTTGATTCCTGCTATATTGTTGAATTATGATAGCGTCTAGTACTTAGCTACTACACCTTGCTCGATACAGGGAACGTTTTTCCGACATTATTGGACAACCTCAAGAATTTTACGAGTATCTGTATACACGTGTTTTGAGTGGATTTGTATTTGGATAAATGTATACATTATTGTGCCAAGTAAATCAATCTATATGCATGTAAATGTGTTAACTATACACGGACGGGTATGTGCAATCTTTAACATTTTCTATTTTACAGAATTCATATTAAACACTACAGTATGTGATTATTGCGTCTACATAAATTTTGTGGATACTGTGTAATGATGCCTGTTTTGTCTATGAATCCATCCTTTTTTTTTTTACTTGGTTCTCATTAAGAGTTTTATGTTTAAATTCACTGTTTTCTCGTCATTGAGTGATAATGTGACCTTGTTTAAAATTGACGTGGTCAAGTTCAAGGTTACGCAGACAACTTGTGGTCGTTTCTTGCCTGAGTCAAACTTCGACGTGTATAGCCAGAGACCTTTGCTTACTGCTGTTGTCTAGTTATACTTGTGAAGCTTTTATAAGATTGTTATTCACTTAAATAAAATAATAATATCATGTATGCCAAAGGCTATCGAAGTATAACCTCTTATAACCGTCTTCAAGGGAAGAGGGGCATATGAGTCTGCAGCATCACTCGTGTATGCCGTTTCCGTGAAAAAAAAGGTTAACTTTTGCTGAAGCCCTGCTCTCCGTTTTTATTCCTTTCTTTTTTATATAAGGCGGTAGGTTATATGTCACTTGTGCTTGTTGTCATTTTATCACCAAGCAGCAGAGGTGCTAGAAACTCGAATAACGGGGTGAATATTTAAATTAAGTTTGATTCCTATCTAGTTCGTATCTTTAACCAAGTAGCCACTTGGTGGAAATGTGCGCCTTAACCACGAGAAAAATGAGTGTTGTCATGTATGGTCATTCATATATTAAGGCAAAAAAGGGAGTTTGCATATATATGTATATATGTGTGTGTGTGCTTATACATGTATGTATGTATGTATATATATATATATATATTATATATATATATATATATATATATATATATATTTTTTATCACCAAGAAGCAGAGTTGCTAGGAACACGAATAATGAGGTGATACTTGAATTAAGTTTGATGCCTATATAGTTCATATCTTTGCTAATTTGCTACTTGGTGGAAATGACTCCCTTAACAACAAGAAAAGTGTTGTCATGCATGGTCATTCATCACATATTAAGGAAAAAAAGAGAGTTTGCATATGTATGTAGTATGTATGTATGTATGTATGTATGTGTATGTATTATATATATATATATATATATATATTATATATATATATATATATATATATATATAATGTGTGTGTGTGTGCGCGTATACATATAGTATATATATATATGTGTGTGTATATATATATATATATATATATATATATATATATATATATATATATACTACATATATATATATATATATATATATTCTATATATATACCATCACACATAATACAAGGCATACTACATACATATGCAAACTCTCTTTTTTGCCTTAATATGTGATGAATGACCATGCATGACAACACTTTTCTTGTTGTTAAGGGAGTCATTTCCACCAAGTAGCAAATTAGCAAAGATATGAACTATATAGGCATCAAACTTAATTCAAGTATCACCTCATTATTCGAGTTCCTAGCAACTCTGCTTCTTGGTGATGAAATTACAACAAGCACAAGGAACATGTAATCTATCGCCTTATATAAAAAGAAGGGGATAAAAACGGAGATCGGGGCTTCAGCAAAAGCTTGCTAAAGTCAACGTTGAAGATGCCATAAGAACAAATATTGATAGATTGAGGAACAGAAACCACCAGGCATTGCTAGTATTAAGAGAGCGATGCTGGGTATGGTGGTGAAAGTGCTGTATAAGTAATGGCAGAATGCTTTTGTAAGGTATATCTGGATAATGGAAATGTTCTTTAGAAAAGAACGGTTTGCGTTTATGCAAGGTAGGTGTTCAAATCAAGCGTTTGCTTTGAAACAGTTATCCGAGAAATATGGAAGTGGGGAAAAAAAAAGTGCACTGGATTTCATAGACCCGTTTATAATGGAAGAAAGGCCTATTTTAAGTTCTCCAGGTGGTAGAGTGAATGGTTTGGGGGTAAAAATGAATTTTAGCCAGTGGCATGTTATTATTTACATGGCTATTTGGTATCTGTGGATGGATTGGCTCAAGAAGGCAGAGAAAGGTCAGTAGATGTGGACGCATGAATTGCGTATGAAATGGTTGATGTTTGCAGGTATTAAAGCATTGGTTGGGGATCGTGAAGAGAAACTACGGACAGCAGTGAAAGAGTTTTTGAGACTAAATAAGAGCAAGAATAAGGTTATTATGGTAAATGGAAAACGGAAAACTGAAAGACAAAGCATGAAGGTTAAGTATATCTTAGTTTTACCAGACCACTGAGCTGATTAACAGCTCTCCTAGGGCTGGCCCGAAGGGTTAGATATTTTCACGTGCCTTGGAACCAATTGGTTACTTAGCAACGGGACCTACAGCTTATTGTGGTATCCGAACCACATCGAGAAATGAATTACTATCACCATAAATGAATTCCTCTGGTTCTGCGTTGGCAGAGCGGGGAATCGAACCCGGACCCTGAGAGTGAAGGTTAATGTGGTTCATAAAAAAATGGAAGTGGGTAATTTATATAGTTATTTAAGAGTTAGTATAATGGATGATGGTTGGTAGAGAGAAGACAGAAGCTGCTGAAGAGGTGAAGCAAGGGAAATAACATGGCAAGTGCAACAGATTGTAGAGCGACTCGAGGTTTTTATGGAAGAGTAGGTGGAATTACGTGAAGGGATTGTTTTGATTACCTCTCCTCAGTGGCACAAGAAGAAAAAAAAAGCTGTTGAGGTGAACTATTAGTACGTGCATGTTGTATTAGTTAGAGGAACTGGAAGGCTAAGGAGTGTAGTGGCTCTAAGAAATTGTAAAAAGTTTAGCTCGACTGGAAAGGAGGGCGCAGAATATTTTCAGAGGGTATGGTCAAGTATAGAGGATAAGGGATGGTAGGTTGGTGGAAGGACTGTATAATTTGGAAGAGTTAGCTGGAAGGAAACACTTCCAAAGTACTCGATTGAGGGAATAGAAGAAGCTTTGGAAGGGAATATCATTGATATCATTGAAGTTGCAAGAGTAAAAGGAAATAGTGATTCGTGCAGTTTGTGTACGGTATTTAATGATGATCTTCCTGTGTAGATTTTATGAGGTATTTAATGTGGGAGTTCAACCACGATACAGCAGTTAAAACATGACTGTAGCAGTAACTGTTTTGTTGTTTTTCCTCTGTAAAGGAAACAACCTAATATACATACAACTCCTTCCAACATGACTTTGCACCACTGACCCTATACTACATATATCTATATATTATTATCTATATAATGTATTCCTATATTATTCTATATATATATATACAGATTATATATATAAAAAGATATAAACTTTATGTATGCATGCATGCATATACATCGCTTTTAGTTGAATGTGTTACGATTTATGCCATTATGTAAAGAGACCATTAATTATCGAGCAGGAAATTAGTAAAATCAAAACGGATGGCATTTGCATAATTAAATAATGGTGAATATTTCTGGACCGAATGGACAATTCCATGTCGAATGTGATCATTGTTTTCAAGGGACTTTCGTGTTTATTATGACAGGAGCAATATTGCGTTTTTGCATTGCCATTATATCCCTTATTTTGCTGTTTTAGTTGCTTTCATATGGACACATGCATGCGTACATACACATAGATACCCATAAATACAGTCACACACAATTATATATATATATATATATATATATTATATATATATTATATATATATATATGTGTGTGTGTGTGTGTGTGTGTGTGTGTGTGTGTGTGTGTGTGTGTATAATGATAAGGTATTTATGTATATACTGCAGTTGACTCCTTGCCGCTTGTTATGTTTGAATATTCCTATTATGGTAATTACATTTGATTTCGTGTTAGATACATTGCTGAGATTTCATTTAGTGCCATTTACATTTCTTTTTCTCCTTCCTTGAAAACATTTGATTAAAATTGGTTTCAACTGGTTCGTTTACGATCAATGAATTTTGATTGCATTACTGTCGTTATAGTAGATATCCTTTTCCTCAACAGGTATCGGTTACTTTGGATAAAGAATGCCGTATGTCTCTTTTAACAAACTCCTGGTCGGTATCTTTTTCCTTATTTACTCCTTTCTGCGTTCTGCAAAGAAGTTACTGTACTATACCTTCGACCTTTAGCAAGCCATTTGAACAGTCGCTAAACGTATGAAGATAAAGGACCATGCGTGTTACCTGCAATTATTTCCTTAAAATTATGTCCCCTCTTAAATATTATCATGAAATACCTACGTGATATTCTTGTCTTGTGTGATTAAGGGGCTTGTTTTGAGGGTCAGGACCCGGTGTGATCTTAATCATATTTTTTTCTTTTTAAGACCTTGCATTACAATAGTATGCCCTTTGTGTTTCATAAGGGATTCAGAGCAAATGTCCCACATAAGCTGCCCGTTTAGGCTTTTTGTGCTAGTATCTGTATGAGTCTGTAATTTTATATTTTCTTCACTGTTATGTTTGACTGGAATTGGATTGAAAGCAGTTGCATCATATATATATATATATATATATATATTATCTATATATATATATATATATATGTATATATATATATATATTATATATATGTATATCTATATATATATATATATAAAGGCAAATGCTATGAAGGAAAAGTGAAACAACGGAGGGGATGAATAGTGGCATTTATTTTTTTTATGAACGGAAAGGCAAGGGAAAATAATGGAATAAGAGAAGGTGTAAGGGTACGGTTATGAATGAGATGTGTAAAAGTAATTCGGTGGTTGATATTTGCTGTTAATATACTGATGGTAAAAGCAAGATGTTACGATATCAAGGTGTGAAGGTTTCAGTTGAAAGTGGATGCTATAATGAGTCAAGGGCGGTGTTCTATTAGGGATTGTAAAATTTATGTCAGTGGAGGTGTTTGACAGTTTCGGGTATTGTATGAAACCTGAGGAATGTGTTAAGCAATGAACTTGGTCGGTGAGGTAAAGAGCTATTAGGGAATAGCTAGCGCTGAAGTCTTACTTGCGAACCAAGGTGTTTTGAGCCAAGATTTCTCAGTAAAGCATGGCTATTGGTATTGCTGTGCGGGAGGTAGTGCAATCATTACCTGCAGAAAAGAGAAGGGTTAGATGGTGAAGGTGAATTAAAAGGGATATTAGTATGTGCGAGAAATTGTCATGTATATTTGAACACTTAAGTTTTTGTGCAAGGACTGATTATATATCTGCACGAGGGCATGCAATGGGGACAGTGAATTAGTAATTAAGCATTGCGTACAAGCTCATGAATCAATTTTCGATGTAGTGAAAACTTATATGCTGTGTATTTAGCATTTTATTGTCTTTGAAGCTACGCTTTTAGTAAAGGCAACATTTTTATATTTATTTATCTACTTCCTAACTATTTATTTATGTTTGATGTTTATTTATTCATAAACTGTTTTTTTTTCTGAAAGGAAATGCTCTGTTAAGGAAGAATGTTTTACCCAAATAAATATATATCAGTAACCCTTCCCGCACAGTATCGAGCGCATATTATCCTTAACTTGGCCTGGAAGTACAAGCAAGCAGACTCCCCTTTTCAGACTTACCCCCAAAAAGAGAAATAAGCTACCATGGTGTGATTCACTAGTTCGTATCACCTTCATTGTGTAGTTTTAAGGTGGAGAAGTTAGACGTCTCGAGTCACGTACTTCCTCGAGGCACAGACGGCAATTATCTCAATTGCATGTTTGCATAGATATTTATTGCAAGGTAACTTGTTCATCCATTTTAAAGCAACACCACCTTTGTATATTTGCAACGTTAAGCCAAGACAGGCTTACATAATACTTTAGAGATAATTGGTACTCTCCCACATTCACTTTTTTATAAACGTTATTTGTAAATGATCTATTCCTTAACGACTTGACTACAGAACCTGTCCATAGGTTTTGTTAAGTGATTTGCTCTTAACCATCGTGCGTGCATTCGTTCTGCGCCCACTCCGACAGTTATCATTCAATCTGCGCCTTGGAAAGGGCAAGATTCGCTATCTTAGTAAACGTGTTCCCTTGGTAACGATTGTTAAGGAGGAAGTGCTGTTAGGGAGAAGGGGCTCGAGGAGACTGAAGGGGGGTTCTTCGATTCTCTCTCTCTCTCTCTCTCTCTCTCTCTCTCTCTCTTGCTGGTCTGAGAGGTGAATCTACACAAATTGCTTTCAGTCACCTAATTAGCTCTCTCTTATAATTAGCAGCATGGCCCAAGGCGCCACTACAGGTTAATTAAATTCGGCAGAAGATAATCATATCGGATCTGATTAGATGTTTGCTCTTTATTTATTAAAAAGGTGAACTATGAACACCCCATCTCAGGAGAGACTGGGATATAATTGCAAATGTACAGGGTGATGAATTCGTGGAAACAGCGCATTCCATTGTAATTGATATTCCATTGCAATTGAAATTCTCTTGTAATTATAGATCTGAGCAAATTCTTTGTCCTTCGGCATATGCTTTATTGTCCTGTGCTCCTGATGTTCCCCATTTTTTATTTGTGTTTCTTTGTGTGTATGTGTTTGTATGTGTATGTTTTTTAAACGTTGAATTGTACTTTCATGGTGGACAAGTTTCTTAAGGGATATGAGTAAGTTTGTCTTGCTCGTCAATTCTTATAAAAAGCATCTGTGGGAATATTAGCTTGCATTTCTTAGAAAACTGTTTTCGCAGTAAGCTGTATATAGTTAGGGATATATCAGTAAATATGTTGTATTCTGTATACATGTATTCATAGAGGAAAGAATTTCTTAACAATTTATATCTTTTCTAGTCAGAATTCTGTTTGATCTTACATAATTGTATATATTTCGTAAAGATACTTTGTGGAAAGAAATGTGGTAATGAATAAATACTTCAGCGTTACTTATCTTCATTTACGGGATGATGCATTCAAATGATAATGAGCACTGGTCTGGCTACCTTTTGTACGGAAGCGATTGCCACCTGAAGTATAATTATGATAAAAATAGAGACGAATCCTTCTCATGAGAGGGGTAAATGTCTCTAATCTGCGTTTTCAAGGAGTGGATGTATGCTTCCGAGAATATACTGAAAAACGCTTCCGGCTATCGTTCGCCTACGTCATGTATGTTAACACCTGTTATGATGTTACCGTTATACCTTGACCATTTATGGTACATACATTTGACTATGGAATTTCCATTAAGAACTGTCAATACATTATAAATTTGTTACGGTTCCTCCCAGCATGATCCTAAAATGTGAAGAAATTCCTCTCCCAGTATCACCCTGAAATCTGAAGAAATTCCTCTCCCAGTATCACCCTGAAATCTGAAGAAATTCCTCCACCAGTATCACCCTGAAATCTGAAGAAATTCCTCTCCCAGTATCACCTTGAAATCTGAAGAAATTCCTCTCCAGTATCACCCGAAACTGAAGAAATACCTCTACAGTAGACCGAAAAACCTGAAAAACAAATTCCTCTCCCAGATCACCCGCTGAAAATCCTTAAAGAAATTCCTCTACCATTATGCACCCCTGCTGAATTCTGAAGAAATCCTCTCCCTCCGTATCACCCTAAAATCTGAAGAAATTCTCTCCAGTAGTCAACCTTGAAATTCTGAAAGAAAATTGCTGCTGACCCAGTAATCAACCCTGAAATCTGAAGAAATTTCCTTCCCTCCAGTTATCAACCCCTGAAACCTGAAGAAAATTCCTCTCCAAGTATAACCCTGAAATCTGAAGAAATTGCTCTCCCGCCAGTATCACCCTGAAATTCTGAAGAAATTTCTTCTCCCAGTCATCACCCTGAAAATATCTGAAGAAATTACTTCTCCAGTATCACCCTGCTGAAACTTAAGAAATTTCTAATTCCAGAATCAATGCCTGAAATATCTAAAGAAATTAATTCCTCTACCCATTATTTCCAACCTGAAATCTGAAGAATCCTTCCCTCCCAGTAAATCACCCTAAAATTCTGAAGAAATTCCTCTTCCAGTAATCTACCTTGAAAATCTGAAGAAATTGCTTCCCTCATTGCCAAGTATCACCCTCTGAAATCTGAAAGAAATTCCTGCTCCCAGTTATCACCCTCCCGAAACCTGAAGGAAATTCCTCTCCAGTATAACCCTGAAATTTCTGCAAGAAATTGCTCTCCCGCCAGTAAATCACCCTGAAATCTGAATAAATTCTTCTCCCAGTATCACCCTGAAATCTGAAGAAATTCTTCTCCCAGTATCACCGCTGAAATTTCTTAAGAAATTTTCTAAATGCCAGAATCACCCTGAAAATCTTTAAAAGAAATTGTCCTCTAAAACATTATCACCCTGAAAATTCTTTTTGGGAAAAAAAAAAAAGAAAAAAAAAAAATTTCCCCCCCCCCCTTTTTGTTCCCCAAAAGGCTTTTTATGCAACCCTAAAATCTTGAAGAAATTCCCTCTCCAGTATCACCTAGGAAATCTGAAGAAATTGCTCTCCCAGTATCACCCTGAAATCTGGAAGAAATTTGCTCTCCCCAGTTATCAACCCTGAAATCTGAGAAAATTCTTCCTCCCAGTATTCACCTGAAATCTAAGAATTCTCCCCGTTTCAAACCTTCTTGATCCCGAAGAACTCCTTCCCAGTTTATCAACCCTGAATCCTTAAATTTCTCTCCGAAAGTAAATCACCCTGAAACCTGAAGAAATTCCTCCCTCCCTGTATACCCTGAAATCCTTAAAGGAAATTTCTTAAATTTCCTAGTACTCCCACCTTTAAAATCTGAATAAATTCTTCTCCTATATACCCGCTGAAATCCTGAAGAAATTCCTCTCTCCCAGTATCACCCTGGAAACTGAAGAATTCCTTCTCCGCAATTAATACCGTTCTGAAATCCTGAAGAAATTCTTATCCAGTTTCACCCTTGAAATCCTAAGTAAAAAATTCTTCTCCCAGTATCACACGCTGAAATCTTAAATTCCCTCTCCCAGTTCAAACCCTGAAACCTGAAGAAATTCCCTCTCCCGCAGTATCACCTTGGAAAATCTGAAGAAATTCCTCTCACAGTATCACCCACTGAAATCCTGAAGAAATTCCTCTCCCTCCAGTATTCACCCACCAGAAATCTGAGGAAATTCCTTCTCCCAGTATCACCTGAATCCTGAAGAAAATTCCTCTCCCCCCCAAGGTTTTTTTTTAAATCCACCCTTGGAAATCTGAAAGATTTCCCCTCCCTCCCGATCACACCTGGAAATCTGGAGAATTTCCTCTCCCTGTAAATCCACTCTGAAACCTGAAGAAATTCCTCTCCTACTATCACCCTGAAATCTTAAGAAATTCCTATCCCAGTATCACCCTGAAATCTGAATAAATTCTTCTAGTACCACCCTGAAATCTGAAGAAATTCCTCTCCCAGTATCACCCTGAAATCTGAAGAAATTCCTCTCCCAGTATCACCCTGAAATCTGAAGAAATTCCTCTCCCAGTATCACCCTGAAATCTGAAGAAATTCCTCTCCCAGTATCACCCTGAAATCTGAAGAAATTCCTCTCCCAGTATCACCCTGAAATCTGAAGAAATTCCTCTCCCAGTATCACCTGGAAATCTGAAGAAATTCCTCTCCCAGTATCACCTGGAAATCTGAAGAAATTCCTTCAGTATCACTGCAATCTGAAGAAATTCCCCAATACTTCTCCAGTCGGCCCTCACCAAAGATGACGTGAAACAAAGCGAGTAGGACAAAAGCCATGGAAGGCAATGGCTGGCTTCAGCAATTTGATGATGATTCATCTATAGTTGTGAAGTTACTTTACTTTCATTGGTATAATTTAACGTCAACGTAATTTATGATATTATTCATTTTGGTTTTGATTTTCCTGTTTGATGAAATAACGAAAAAAGAGTGTTATTATAATTATTGTCATTACAGAGGGGAAATAAGCAATTGGCTGTATTGTCATGAAAAATGGTTACCCTTATCAATCTTCCCCAAATCAAGAACGAAAACCGCAAAGTGCAAGTGGCCCCTATGTTTGGTTAATAATCAATCGCCTCTTTTTCGTTTTAATGTCCAAACATGTAAATGAATTATTTGAGCAGACCCTAGCAGAATTAGTAATCTGATATTTACCAGTCCCCAAAAATCTAACCTCAATTTGTTTATGGTCTTAGGGGAAGGAAGGAACTGGCCATCGGAGCAAAAATCAGTAACTGTTGCTCTGCAACTGTTTGGATATCAGCGCTAGCTTGGGCTTTCATGCATCAGTAGGAGGAACTACTTTTCTGTTTACTTTCAGTTTTAAATTCATATAATTTTTAAATTTTTTTTCGAATATTTATTTTCATTGTTTTCAGAGTTAGCATTGCCACGAATGTCTGTCTGTCCGTCTCTCTCTTCCACACACGCTGTTATTTTGACGTCAGAAAATTCTATTACTCGTACAGTCTCTCTCTCTCTCTCTCTCTCTCTCTCTCTCTCTCTCTCTCTCTCTCTTTTGTTAACCCAGGCAATCTCACGCTTGACCTGGTTGATTGATTGACTGATTGGAAGTTACCTGGCGTTGCAATGGGCATGGTATGCACGAGGTGACCCCTTTTCCATTTGACTATATTGATATGGGTATCTACGAGCATTCTTTTCTCTGCGTTTTTGAAAATCATAGTCGGTGATATATCGAAAAAATGAGCAGATCAGAGGGGGAGAGAAATTTTGTTACATAATCTTCAGTTAAGGAACAAAAGATTTCTTTATTGTTATTTTATTTAGAATACACCGAATGACTCTGATTATAATAGCGTGAACTTAATAAGATTTCGAACGAGAAATATTTGTATATTTCGAATAAATTCTCTTTAAGCCTTTCTCTAATTTCCAAACCATCTTTTTCGGGATCATGACGTTCGTTTAAAATGAGCTTCCATCATTTTTCGTTTATTTTAAATTAATTCGTTCGTAATCACAATCCACCCTTAGAAGTGGTGTATTTGGAAACTTGGTATTATCAAGTTGGATTGTTACTATATACTTGCATCAGCACAATTACGGACAAATAGAGAGAGAGAGAGAGAGAGAGAGAGAGAGAGAGAGTTCAAAATTACCTGACCGTAGAATAATTCTACCCTCCAGTGGAAGGAGGATTGCCTTGTGGCAGCCCTTCGATGTGTGGATTAGGACTTTATTTGTAATATAAATTAAAAGAAATGAGAGCAGGATTTTTCCTTGCACATATACCAGTAGATACCGCCTTAGTGTGGACTTAGATATTATTTGGTGCAGCTTTTGAGGAAAACGATATTCAATCCGTCTTCCGAATTGTATACAAGGTGGCAAATTGCGTTAGAATTGCGCCTCGTATTGGGGTTGCCGATAAGACCGGTGTCATTGCATCTTGGCTTTACTGGAATTTGTGTAACTGTTTAAATATATATAATATATATATATATATATTATATATATATATATATATATATATATATAATATATAATATATATATTGGTTGTTTTGTGATGGTTGATAGGCGTCGAGGAAGATAGTTCCATAAGTTAAGAGATTGGTGAGAAGAAATGTTGTTGCTCGAATAATTTCGACCAGTTAGTGGCACAGAGCACATGACACCAGTTTAGGATTATGGTGGAACTGAAAGGCAAAGCAATCTATTTTTAAGGGTTGTGTGAGGCGATTTGGAAATAAACTGTATTAGCTATCATAGGTGTATTGAGTTTTATCATCATCTCTAGCGTGGAACGTAAGGAAGATGTTGAACGTTTTCAACTTTATTTATTAAGCCAAGTAGCAAGACCTGAAGTCGATCTGTTTAACCATAAGTAGTTTGATGGCAGCAACCTGGTGAGCAATGGTCTATTATTAGTCTGATCAAACGCCTCCCAAAGCGTTTGCATGATGTCATACTTCATTGGAAATATTCCCAGAATCATTGCAGAATGAGTACAGTTTGCTAGGATTCTGTCGGCATGAGTTGACCATGTTTTAGGTCGC
>NC_061087.1:5154442-5159442 GCF_015104395.2 Macrobrachium nipponense
AGGATAAGTATATATCGTATGCCTGCCGATAGAGCAGCAGGTAATGTTGTGTTGGATTGAAACACGTATATGTTCGATTTTCATAAAGTGAGCTTCATAGATTCTAGTTGCACTGCTTATAGTTGCGTGGTTTTTCCACACTGTAACTAGAGATTAATTAGGGATAGAAAGAATCGAAATAGATAAAAGAAAACTATATTGTTTGAAATATAATTTTACGTGGTTAGAGAATAGTAAAGGATTTTTTTCTCCTAAAACATTGGCAAGGTTTTAATATTTCACAATTGAAAATCTTGAAATTGCATTGATTTTAATCCGTTAACTACAATATTTTCTCTCAAATGTTTTACTGAAGCAAGTTAAGGATGTACCTGCAGGGAAAGGTGCAGTCCTATTATGGCTGATTATTTTATTTTTTCGTTCAGGTAATTGATATTCAAAGAGAAAAGAAATCTGGACTAGGCAAGAAAATATCGGATGCAAATATATTGATGAAATGGTTGATGAATTTACCATTTTTATAAAGAGGGATTTAGGTGATTTACCCAGTCCGTTTAATCGTAAACTGTAGGGGAGATACTGATGTGTCAATTATCTTGATGTAAAGTTTCCAGTGATGAAGAACGTAATCCTACAGACATGTATACCATGAAGTTGAAAATTTTAGTTTGATATCTTTTTGTGTAGTTGAGAACCACTGGTCTCGCCCTTAGAGAAAAGGAAAAGTATTTGACTTGCTCGGTGAACGGACTCTTCAATCGCATGATCAGGATACTGACCGAATGGTAACTGGTTACGTGTGGTTTTTAAGTAAAAAGAAAAGAAAAGAAAAAAAAAGATCTTTGGGAAAAAGTTTCCCCAAGATAAAGTTTCACTGGTCAGGTTGATACACGATTACTTCTATAGGTTTATTTACTTTGCGTTCTTAATTTAATGTACAGATTATTTGATCAGTAGAGCGTCTCAAGTAGAGGTTGTATATTAAACCTCTAGAAAGTGGAGACACTTTTTTATGTTAGCATTTTCAAAAATAAGGAAAAAATTATGTAGAAAGTTATTTGATTGGTTGAGCTGATTACAAGGATATTCTGACTTCTGAGTTGGAAATCCTGCCATGAACTTGATTTCCCAGAAAATGGAAGCTGGATGTTAAAGAATAGATATATTTCAAACGCCTTTTGTAGAAGATTATTTCATATCGAGTGAATATGAGCCATCGCATTAACCCTAAATAATTGTTAAACCCTTTCTACTAATAAATGCATGTTGGCATTTTCGTCATCAACCATCTGAAAAGGAGCAGAGACGGCTCTCATACATAGTATGACGCTTTCCCTTTCATATGGTGGAGATCTCTTTCCATTGTGTACTGCTGTTACTTATGAGGTCAACAGTTGATACGATTGTTTGTATGAAGAGTAGTCTTTGAGATATATAATCATGATAACTATACCTACATGAATGTACGCATAGCTGTGATGAACCAAGCATACCACATGCAGGAAGGCAGACGGTAAAATGAAATTGTTGAGTATGTAGGGGAGTGTCTGTGGTCTGGTTCCTTAATTAGTATTTGTATAATTAATGTTTTATGTGCGTATACATAAAAGCAGACGGAGAGAGAGAGAGAGAGAGAGAGAGAGAGAGAGAGAGAGAGAGAGAGAGAGTCGTATAGATATCTAATTATATTTAGATGAACCCGAGAAAATTAGTCATCAAGATGTGGAACTAATGAGCCTCAGTAATTATGACCTGAGAGAAGAGTAATTACTTCCATCAATATAGACCCTCACTTCACAAACATGGTAAATAATTTAGCAGAAGCGCCGTAAGACTTTGGAGAGAGGGAAAGAGAGAGAAAGAGAGAGGTTAATGAGATTTTTTTTCTTATTAATTTTTAATATCGTTTGCAGCTTTATTATAGTTTTTTTTTTCGTACAACTGAATTCTGACAGAATTGGATCCCAGTACCATTCGTCCCGGTATGTAACAAAGTTCAAATATTTCAAAGAAGTTTATTATTTTTACTTTTATTATTTAATAGAAATCGTAAACGATTTTCAATTTCCAGTATTGATGAATGCGTATATACACACACATACAAATATATGTATGTATGTGTGTATGTATGTATGTATGTACACAAACAATATTAGTATGAAAACGAATAAACCAAAGTAGCAGGCCTTCTGAAAACATGAGACTGAAGTCCACATAAAAAATGTTGTTATTTCTGTTTTTATTTAGACTATCGTGATAAAAATCTTGCATACCATATCATCTTTGCAAGCAAAATAAGTTTATTACTGTAAGATATGTGTTTCTAAGGTCATTTGAATTGATCGTATCACTGGGAGTTGGCTTATCAACCAAGGTCTATAGACCTTGATATTAACATACTGTATATTTGATAATTCTCTCGGGAGAGCTGCCAATTTGAATCGGCATCATTTCCGAATCAAATGTTTTCAGTTTTTTTTTCTTTTATGTACAAACGCCATTCAGACGAAACACATAATACACAGTTCTAGCTAAAGCGCCGATGAAAAAGAAGAAATCTGAATAGACAACATGATTATTTTTATCAGTGCTATTAGATTCACGAGTCAGCGATAAATTTTTCACAATTCTCGTTTTATAATATGTGATTGACTATCACTGTTTGATCCATGCCGAAAAATTAGCAGGGTATATACTGGTCATTATGGTATAAGTATCTAAAATCTCCCTTTGCACATGAGAAAGCATAAATGCTTTGGAGCAAAAACGTAGATTGACATTGATGATTGACATGAGTCTCATGTGGATATACTGCTTATTCCGTTGATAAATGCCAGTTTTGAAATGAGCTGATGGTGGCTGCTTTGTTTCCGGGATGCCGTTCCGATTTATCACATATATGATTTAAATTTTTGTTGATTAAAATTGCATTTTCAAATTTTGGGACATATTTGACAATACGTTTTTTATTTAGCGTTGTTTAAGAAATGCCATAACATCGCTACTTGTATTTGGAATATATAACATTATATTGAAATTCATTTTTGAACTTTTTAAGAACTGTTGCATGAAAATTGAGAGAGAGTATGTCCCATCTTCGTTTATTTAGAAATAAACTATAATAAATCGCCAGTAGTTGTTATAAGATTTATAAGATCGCCAGTCTGTACTGTCATGGCAGTCTCATAGTATGGCATTAGAACCATACAAACCAGTGGGTGTGTTTATATATATATATATATATGTATATATATATATATATATATATATATATATATATATATATATATATATATATATAAAGGCAAGCCAGTGGGTGGATATATATATATATATATATATATATATATATATATATATATATATATATACATATATATATATATAATATAAGACCAGGGCATAAGCAAATCCTCCATATAAGTAGTATGTACTTGAGGTGTGTGTGTCTTGTGTGTATGTATACACACACACACACATATATATATATATATATATATAATATATATATATATATATAAAATATATACATATGTATATTATATATATATTATATATATACACTATATACTATATAATATATATATATATATATATATATTTATATATATATATATATACGTATATATATTATATACAGAAATGGACATATGGGAACGTGTTTCACCGGAATGAATTACTGACATCACAATGCAGGTAATCAATCCAGGGCGTTAGCAATTCCTCTACATGAGTCCTAAAAGAAGTTTGAACCTAAACACAACGTACCCGAGGTTCCGGGCAATTGCCTAGTGCCCAGCATAGCAGCGAAATTTACCCAACTCCCTGACCCAGCGGAGAGTGAATTGCTAACATTTCATTCGCCTTACCCCTTCACCGTCTCACATCGGGACTCAAACCCGGTCTTTAAAGTATCAGGGAAAAATCTCATGGACATATTACATAAGCTTTAATTTCTTTTATGTCTTATGTGGGCGAATTGCTAATGCCCTGGACTTACTCTTGAAAGGTGTGGTACGGTCCCGATGTCATATATATATATATGTATATATATATATATATATATATATATATATATATATATATATATATATATATATATGCACAGTGTTCATTACCAATAAAATATTGTTATTAAACGCACATACACATATGTATACACATATGTATAATAATATACGCATAAATATAAATCATATATATATGTATATGATACATATATATATATATATATATATATATATATATATATATATATATATATATACTTGATCACAAAATATATAAAACGTGATGCTATATACGAAGACTGTGTATGTGCATGTTTCCCTTAGTTCTCCCTCTCTCTGCCTAATCTTTGCCTAATTTCGTTCAGAAGTTGGTGTGTGGAATGCTTACACCTACCCGTGGTTTGAACTGCAGAAATCTCCACGCACATATAACTGCCGACCAGCAGATATGCGCATACATATACATATATACAAGGCCATGCTTTTAACTGCGATAATTCCTCGATAATCTGCAGGGTCAAAGATCACCGAAAAAGGAATCTGTTGGAGTCCATCTTTATCGAAGCCACGTCAACAAGGAATTTAAATCTCCACTCAGGATTATGCCTTGATCCTCTTTCTTTGCCCCTTTTGCTTAAAGAACACACAGCCCAGGTTAATCAACTGTAACCCCGCCCCCTCTTTCTGCTTTTGTATATAAAGGCCTGTCAACTTCATGTGTATTCAGTGTTAACTTGAAAATGTAGAATATACTACGAAAATACTTGTTCCAAGTCCCTGTTTCACTTACCTTTCTACCGTGGATTTAAGGATATATACAAGCTTTGTGAATAACGGCATGTAATTGCGTGGATGAATGATGCGTATTTCATTTTAAATATTACCTGATCTTCTCATTATCCAGAATCGGCCATTTCCTTTATGTGCACGTTTTATTAAGTAAATAGATAAATAAATTCATACAAGAAGGCTAATTTCATTTCACGAATA
>NC_061087.1:5161942-5181942 GCF_015104395.2 Macrobrachium nipponense
TGTTCATCACAAATCTGAATGTTTCCAGGGTGGTTTCTGTGTGTATGTGTGTGTATGTGTGCGTAATGAGCAAGGGCGTGGGCGGAGTTTGAATTGGCAATTGTTAATTAGCACAGAACGATGTTCTCTCTCCAAATAACAATCTTGCGGTTATCAGCATTAGGCAGCGAAACACATTTTGGTGTCTAATTAGTGGTGTTTACTCGGGGCGCTCCGTGGTGTTTGTGTTAATGCATGAGGTCGTGTTATTCGAATGTGTTATTTAGTGGTAATACACGTGTGTTAATTACCAAAACAGGCGTAACGAAGAGTTAATTTGTTTAAACACCATCGCTATGTAGATTTTAAATGCGATGGAAGTATTTGCTTCGGTGGGCCAATGTTTGAAAAGGGTTGATATGGATAGTTCTGTGGTTTGAATTTTTTTTCTTCTTCTTTTTGAGGCATGATGGGAAGTGCGCTATTCAGAAGCTGCCTTTGCTGATTAACTTGGAATCTGAACATCTTCCCTTCAAAGGCGCCATCCCAATTACAAGTGGTTGTATGTTAGCAAGTGTACCTTCACAGGTTGTGTAATTACAACTGTCATACATGGCTGACTCTGACGAGGTACTTATGACGAGATTTTGGTCTTTTGCGATAAACTCAATTACTTCGCTTGGCATCATATCGGCTGTGGACGTCATTCAGGGTTCAAGAACGTGAGTATTATCCCACTAGATTTGAAACGGTCAGCAATTAAATTTGCCTAATAGTGAATTTATTCGTATCTCTCTTTTTATCCAGATCTCTCAGCCATGGTCAGGATTTTCATCATTGATTGCGATATTTGCATTTCCAGTGGAGAATGTATTTTCTCCTCTGATAATTTTCGTGTTTTGTGTTTGAATTCTTTCACGAAGTCCTTTAGGCGGAAGGCAAGGCCTTTACGACGACTTTCTTTAACGTTCTTTTGTGTTCGTGTTAAACATGTTCGTTTGGCCTGTCGGGTGTTTATTTCTTCAATTAGAAATTCGAGGACGTTCTTTATGTAAGTTTATTCCTTGTAAACGACTTTCATATTTAAAATAGCAAGAACAATTTTTTTCGTAGATATTGTAGAGAAAATAGCCTGTTTATTTCTGTATTTAGCCGTCAGGTGTCAGTCTTCATTATTTTTACAGTTTCATATTTTATATTTTAATATATATTAGCATTGCGGCTTATGTGGTTTTTCCAGGGCCTTTCCTAATGTATTTTGGATGTTTTCTAGATAGTACAAAGCCCGTTGGGGATTACCTTAAAACATAAACAAAGGACTGTAAATATCATAAAGATAAGGACCCCCAAGAAATATAGTACAATACTGAATTCCTAGACAAGGAGATTTCCTGGCCATTTTTAAATTTGTGGAGTCAAGTCCATCGATTTTAGATTACATAGTGAAGGTCACATTAATCTTGGTCGAAACAGAACAAGTATATATTAACAGTTCATCACTAGAATGGACGATGGTTCATGTATGAGGATTTACACTCAAAATTCATGATTTCTGTTTTTGTTTTCTGTAAAAGGAAGCTATTGAGATGGCTTTGTTTGTTCGTCCGTTCTTTTTCTGTTCGCCCTCAGGTCTTAAAAACTACTAAGGCCAAAGGGCTGCAAATTAGGATGTTGACTGTCCACCCTCCAATCATCAAACATGCGAAAATGCAGTCCTCTAGTTTCAGTAATTTTTATTTTATTTAAGGTTAAAGTTAGCCATGATCGTGTGTCTGGCATCGGGTCTTGGCTGTAAGTTTCCTAGGCCACGGCTGAGAGTTTCATGGGGCATGGCTGACAGTTTCATACAGCATTATACGCTATACAGAAAACTCGATTGCAACCGAGCACAATTATTTTCCTTGTCCCAGGCTGCATTGTAATTGGGAACAATCTGTGATTGTTACCTAATAATTTTAGCTAATAACATGTAAAAGAATGTTTCTACAATATTCCGCAATGTGTGAACTAATTCTCTCTCTCTCTCTCTCTCTCTCTCTCTCTCTCCTCTCTCTCTCTCTCACTGTGTCTTATATCATTAGTTAATTTATATAACCTTAACTGTTGCCTTATCAAATTAGCAGTGAGTTTTGTATTTTTGTATAAATTGCTTTAACAGCATCTTAGATGGGGTAATTTCTATATTTTTACTTCAAGGAAAACACGAAGTTATGTTTTAAATTGAAGAATATGGATAATTGACGATTGAGTCGAGATATTTATTTTTTTCTCCTTTGACTTACCTAGCTGTTTCAATATGCAGGTACCGATATATTGGTTGATTGTGTATTGCTTTCGTATTTACTTCTTATGCCTCTCTTCTCTTTATTCCTCACAAATGGTAATTGTATTCTATTGGAAACTCGCTGCGGATGTAAATGCCCTTTTAGAGGATTCAAAATGTTTTTTATTTTATGTTTTGATAGTAATAATGTTAAATATAATAGATAAAAATATTCCTTGCAGTTTTCGTATTGCATAGGGAAATATTAAGCGGTTTTGTTGCCTCTAGTAATGTTACAAATCGCCATGATTTAAATTCTAAGTAACGATACGATGAGAAGGGAAGCCGAATAGATTCAGCTGGCAACAGCACTAGATATTTATGTCTGCTTTATTATTGTCTTTGTTGTTTGACGACGAGAAACGCCAAAGTATTAGATCAGTTCTCATGTGGTCATGATTTCCAAGGGGAAGACACTTTTTCTGTAAGTGCTTAAAAAGTTTAAATAAGTAAAGAGTAAAACATATGTAAAATTTGGAGACAGCGAGGAAAGATAGGACCATGAATTGTTGAATTTATACTTCATATTCATTTCGCTATATTTCAATGTTGTAACTGCTCATCTTACACATTGTTTTGCGCTTGCATGTTTAAGGTAATGATGGCTGAAGAGTATCTGCACCCGAAAATAGAAAATAAAAATGGAAATATAACCTTATCATTAGCTTTGAAAGAGAGAGAGAGAGAGAGAGAGAGAGAGAGAGAGAGAGAGAGAGAGAGAGAGACGAGAGAGAGAGAGAGAGAAGGAGAGAGAGATGCACTAGAGGGTGGGGGTGGGTGGGAGATGGTGGGAGTAGAGAAGATTCACCTAAAATGCCGTGAAAGCTAAGCAAGAAGACGTCAGTCATAATCAGACTCTATTGGAGAATTGATATTGCCTTGCTTATTAACTGCTGGTGATGTGTTATCGATGACACAGCTTCAATCACCAGTTGTCACTAATGCCATGTTGAAATCGCACCCTGTGAAAAATACTTCCGTGAACAAATCATGAATAAGAACACGGTGGCAATTAATAGTTATCATTAATTCCTTGTACCTTTCAGAGGTAATCACAGTGGCATTTACTCGTCACTTTATTATTGAAAAGTTGTAATGAATAGATTATTCAAGGGTGTCATTCATGGAACGGTCTCCATTGCTTGTGTTAAATATTTCAACCGTCAGTTATGTCTGTACTTCTGAAAAATGTGTCTGCCATCTTTTGAATAAATCAGCTCCATGAGATGTGTCAGTTCTGTCGAAAATCGCCAGTTAAACATCTTATGAGAGTGAACGTGAATCTATATTCACTATATATACTGGATTTTATCAGGTTATGCACTTAATGGATTCTTTGAGTAAAGGATACCAGAAAACTAAATATTTTAAGTTTTTGGTTCAAAGGAAATGTTCGTGAGAGTAAAGGGTGGTTTGGAGGAACAAGCGTCTCTTTGTATATTGGAAAAGGTGACATAGTTATATACAAGGGGCCTGACACTTCAGTAAACTTGAAAGGTGTACGGAAAAATATCGATTGAGAGAGTACCATATACAGTGGGATGCATTATTAAGGAAAATATACGTCCAACCATTTAGGGGTGTAAAAAGGTGTCTTCATGCAACATTAGTGGATCTTGAGTGGCAGAGTTAATGAAAGTAATGTTTGCAGACAATGCCAGAGATTTATGGAGTCTTTTTGTAGCTTAAAGGGGATAATTAGTTTTTTTTTTTTTTTTTTGTAAACAAATATTTAGTCAGAGTATTTGAACAGAAAAATTACCAGGTCGTTGTAAACTGGAAGCGAGTTCATGGAACTAATTATATATATATATATATATATATATATATATATATATATATATATATATATATATATGTGTGTGTGTGTGTGTGTGTGTGTGTCTGTGTGTGCGTGTGCGTGTGTATTTAATATAATATGTGTCTGCACATAATAGTTGGATAATGAACAGCTACAAAGACTGGTGAAAGTTATAATTTGTAAGAATATATTGAAATTAGGATGATTGCATAGTCAGTACTACTAATTGATTAATAACTGAAAAATTTACTTAAACTGGTGTCGCAACGACTATATAGTCATCGGTGCCGCAGTGTTAATATGTATGTTTTAATTTCCTTTGGCGTTCAAGGATACGTAGCGTTAAGGTAACTAGAACTGTAATTATTAGACTCTGTTATGTAAGAATGTTATCAAAATATCTGCAGAAGACATCGGAGAGAAGAAACTAATCAAACAAATCCAAAGGTGTAGTTTGGGACTGTATTATCAAACGCAAAACGTTCATTGAATCTAATCATGGGTGTTGAGTGCACATGAAAAAGCAATAAGTAAAATCCATTCAAATGAAATGCTTATGACCTATAATAACAAAGAGACGGCCCAGAATATGAAAACTAGAGAAAACAAGAGCGTACAAAAAAAAAAAAAAAACTAATGAAAATTATACAGACTACAATGGCCTCCTGAGCCTATTGATTTCCACATATTTTAAAATACGTTTTCCACTGAAAATCTCGAAATTTGAAATGGGGAGTGAGTGAACTCTCCTTTCCGTGTGGTATACGAACTTGCATTCGCTAGGCAAATGAAATCTTTGTTAAACACTACACTACCAAGAAAGCCAAGAAATTATTTGAGCTAATACTGAATTCTTGTTGTTGAATTTTAATCTATACTAGAGGCAAAATACATGGACCTTCAGTGTGGTGATTTAATTTTAATCGTTTTAGCTGCATTAAAAAAAAGAAATATGGAATCTGACGGGAACATTCGCAAAGATTATGTATTGTAACAGCCACAATGCCCTCTTGCCGTTTCCAATATTCTTTTATTTGCTATCCGTTGAAAGTTGAAAACCTAGAATTCCTTCCTATTGTCCGGCATAATACCAAGTGTATAAAATATACATAGACCGCATCTGTAAAAGTGCTTATTATGAAGGAGCTGTGTATATTTTTTTTTATTTCCTTTTGTGTGCAGATGTATATAAATATCTGATATATTGTACTGAATGGTGTTCCATGTATAAAACTCTTCCCTTATGAAGTCGAATATCACTTTGATAAGAATGACTCGGTGCATCCTGGTATTGAAGTCGACTTTCGCTGATATTTAAGCAGCTCAGCATTCTTATTTAGCAAGATCCGTCTGTCAGGACGCAGCATTCTATTATATCCAGGCAAGTGAGGAGAAAAGAGAATTGCCTAATTCGACTGCAGTCAGCTTGCCTGTGCGCCGCTTAGGACGAGTGGAAGGGAGTGTGGGAGGGGGGGGAGGGAGGGAGGTGGGAGGGGGAGGGAGCAGGAATGAGGAGGTTATTTTTCACGATTGTGGTAGCATAAGCGGAAAAGCCAATTTACCTTCAAAGATACCACGAAACCACCCAGCGTGTTATTCCGATGTTTTTGATAATCTTGAACATAGCTCCATGTCGGCTGAAAATAACAAGGTATCCCACGAGATTGGTGGAGGGAGGGCGGGAGAAAGCCTCAGGGAGGGAGGGAGGGAGGAGAGGCGAGAGAAGGGTAGAGAAGATGTAAAAGAATGTTTGATTTTGAACATTTATTTTCTTCAGGATAATTTGAGTGTTTTTATTATTGTTTTGCTCTTCATTCTCTTTCTCGTGGTGGTTGATTCTACGCTCGTGTTTCCTCTTCCAGTTTTATTGCGTACCATTCCCTTCGGCAGTTTCTTTTGTAACTTTGTATCGATACTTTTCCTTTAGCTTTCCTAACTATCTTCTCTCCGCTCTCTCTCTCTAGCTCCTTTCCTAACTCTCTCTCTCTCTCTCTCTGATATAAGTTTCTCCTTTCTCTTTATTTTTTGAACAAGTCCAGCTTGCTTTCAGTTAAAAAGATTTTTTTTTAATAATAACACTTGACTTCATCTTTAGCAATACCAGTTTCATTTTAGTCTTTAATCTGGCAAACCTTTCTTGTTTTTAATATGTGCTTCACCACACACACGCACGCACATATATGTATATCATTATATATATATATACTTATATATATAACTATATATATTATTATATATAATATATTTATATATATTATTATATATTTATATATATATAATAATATAATATATATTGCATGTATATATAATATATATATATATAATATATATATATATTGTATCATATATTATTATTATATTATTATAATATATTATATAGATTATACGATGAATATATATTATATATCTATAATATCTATATATAATTATTATAATTATAATATATATTAATATAATAATATATTATATATATATAGTATATAATATTATATATTAATATATATAATATATATATACTTATATATAATATATATATATATTATATAATATTATTATATATAAATATAAATATAGTTAGTAAATATATATATTATTATATATTAATATTAAATATAATTATAATAATAATAATATAATATATATATAATATAATATATATATTATACATTTATATATATATACACATATATATATATATATATATATATATATATAATATATATATATATAATATATATATATAGTATATATATAATATATATATGAGCGTGCGTGTGTGTTTAATTGCATCCTTCCTACACGATTCCCTTTAATTCTTCTTTATTTTGCCCTTTTACGTCTTTCTTTTCTCTTGCTGGTACTGTATCTAATAGTTAGCTTTCTTTCTTGTACTGTTTCTTTCATTTCTTTCTTTTCCTGTGCATTTCTTTCCCCTTCATTGCTTTCTCTGTATCCTTCGCGCTTTTACGTCTCGGATTTGTTTATTAGTTTTTTGATTGCCAAGATTTCCTTTCATTTTTCTGTTTTTTTTTATTTCCTCCATTATTTCCTTGGGTTTTTATCTGCTGAATTCACTTTATATTTCTTCTTTCATTCTTGTTCTTGTTTTGATACGCAAAGATGCTCATATCATCTATTTTTGTTATTTTTCATCAACATCGTCATCATTATCCTAACTATATACAGTTATATTGTATGAATTACTTGTTTGCCCTTTTACCACAATTCCATAATAATCATATTCTATTTATTCATAACTGACATTTTTTTTTTCTCAGATTCATGTTTATGCTGTCACTCATGCATCGAAAGAATGCTCATGATTGTCTACGTATTGACAGCTCAAACACCAAAGATAATATTTGCCATAAAGATATACGGGCACACACGACAATAAACAGACAGACACAACGCAAACTGACAGGGGATGAAAAGAAACGATCCGTCGGACAGGCAATAAAACGCCCTGAAATAGATATCATTTGTATTGGTCAAACAATTAATATCAATATTTTAGAAACATGGAACGGAGCAATATAACCCAAACATTGCCCTGTTTTTTATCGAAATATTACTGAAGCTAAACTTTAATAAAATATCACTATGGAGAGAGAGAGAGAGAGAGAGAGAGAGAGAGAGAGAGAGAGAGAGAGAGAGAGAGAGAGAGAATAACATATATTCTCCACGGTCGTTTGTTGCGTTCGCAACAACAAGCCCCACTACATGGGCATTCCTAACATTGCTTTTGCAACATGGCAAATCAGTGCATGACTCTTTCCTCCATTCTCTTCTCCCTCCTCCTCCTCCTCCTCCTCCATTCTCCCTTTCCCGATCTGTGTACCGGCGCTCTTTTTGAAATGTCAAATACTTCTGATATTAATCTTAAATAAAGGAGGTATGGGTTGCCGGGTGGATGCACAGTACGACTAAATCTTGATGGCGGTGATCATGATTTTTATCCGTTCGGCCGGCCTTTGTAATGGATGTGTCACCGGAGTGCCTAATTTGCATGACTTGAAAGCTCTTGTCACCCAATTACCTTCCGTTGTTGATGACGATAAGGTACTTTTCCCCCATTATATCCGCATGGCAGTGGTTTCCAACCTTTTCTAATTCTCGCCTCCCTTCATTGAATGGCACATTTTCTGCGCCCCCCTTTCCTTAAATACTGTAGTTTTCATATTTTCAAAACGTTGCTTTCGTTATCTTTTATAATTGTTTAATAATTAATTTCTTAATATAGAATTTGAAATAGTTTATATATCTAGACAACTAAATTTCATATTTATATCTTAGATATTTTCTAATTATTTTGAAATTCTGAATTCCATCATAATTAATAGTTTTCAGATATAATTATTCCCTTCACCAAGCATTTGCGCCCCACCCCACCGCACCCCCCTCCCCCATGGCAGCCCTTCGAGGCCCCCAAGGTTGGAAACCACTGCTGTATGGTATGTGGCCTTGTTTGCTCTAACATTTGATGTGATTGTGAGTATGTCGTTGAATTGATGTGAGTTTATCATTTTACTTCAAGTATTGAATCAGAAGGATATATGACCTGATTCATGACACTGAATACTTTATTTATTATAAGAAGTGAGCACGGCTTTTTAAAATTGTTTATTGCGTTCCTTTAGTGCACTAGATTTTATTTCTTTTGCATGTGGTGATCTGGCTGGTAGACTTTTAAAGCATATGAAAAATACTTCAAGTAATGCAACTCAACAAGTCGTATCGTGCTTAGAAATATTCATTAATTCCAACTTTGACGGTGGAAAATTTTAATCTAAATAGCTGTTACTCAGCACGGTGTAAAGGACTGAGCGATAAATTCATTCATTCTGTTCGTCTTACCACTCTTTTTCTTTTTCATTTTTTTTTAATGAAATCAGATGCTGATATTTGTTTACACGGATTTACTTATGCCATGCTGAGAATAATTGTGTAAGGAAGTGGTTTCAAATAATAATTTGGGCCATTGTTCCTTTTCGTGGTACTTTTAGAGTTGAGTTATTTTGTCTTCTTGAATAACCCTGTGACCCTGCATTGATTATAATGTGGAAATAAAAAAATAAGAAAAAAAACTGTAATTTTATTTTGAGGTGATGTTGACTTAGAGTGAGAGACTTTACAAATGCGTGGATAGGATTGAGGCAGACCACTCGGGGATATTGTCTCTCGTCTTCGTAAATGTTATAAAGAAAAAATAATTCTGAATGAAATTTTGTTCATTGCTGTTTTTATTTGTGCCAAGCCCAAGGCGATATTACGAGTTCTTTATGTATGTGTAGCAGTTAATATTAATGAATATACTGTTTCTGTCGCATGACTCTGCTTGTGTAAATTAAACGGTGTTCTTGCTTACGTACGTAACGCATGTACATATGTACATTCATTTTTAAGAGACAATCACATCCTGTTATTTTTTATAGTTTCGTATTGCTGATGAAACTCGCATAGTATTTTGGAAATGTTAGGATGATTGTGTGTTAATTGTATATAGGTCTTAAAATTCATCGTGATTAGCATATAATTATAGATTCTTGTATTATTAATTATGGTAATTCTAGTGGATATAGACGGCGTTGTGAGCGTAGGTAAAACGTTCAGTTTAAACATTTTCTATCTCTCCTCACATTTCATCCCTAGCTCACCCCCCCCCCCCCCACCCCCTCGGAAAAGCGCCTTTCGTCTGGCCCCCATCATCCCCTCCTTTCTCCTGTTCCTCCCCCCTCCTCCTTTCCCCTCCTCCCCAACCCCTTCTGCCAAGCCTGACGAGTAGAAAATCCTGCTGGTGCGCCTGGTGTTGGCTGAGTCCACGGCGGATAATTGAGGAGCAAACATCCAAGCCTGGTCCAGGAAATGGAACGCCCTACGACGACGACGGTGCTCTCTCTCTCTCTCTCTCTCTCTCTTCTCTCTCTCTCTCTCTCTCTTGTTCGCTAAGTCGCCATTTTGACTTTTTTTTTTTTTTTTGTAACTTTTCTTCTTCTTTGACTCATTGATTTGACTATTCAAGGTCGTCCTCTTGTTTTCCTTTGCTTTCTTTGTTCCTTGTTTTCTGCTGACGGTATTCCATTCCTTCTTGAACTTCGCTTCCTTCCATCTTATTCATTCTCTGCATAGTTTCTTCGTTTTGTCAGTATTTCCATAGTAAATCTTCCCCCCATATACATGACTTATAATTGCCGTACCGCAGTTCTCTAGTCCCTTTTTGTCTATGTTTTCGTTATACAGTTATTTGGGCAATCTGGATTTTACCTTTCATGCCATGAAGTTGAAAGAGAAATGCTTCTGTTAAATCGTGATATTAATGTGAGATTGTGGAGTTTTAATTTATTTTAAAGCATTTGTTTGAGTGACGTTACAAGGAAATATCACTTGCTTCTTGTTCACTTTGCCATCAGGTTTTATTTTCGTGGGATCCTCCTCCTTCCTTTCAGCCCCTCTGACGTTTTATTTGGGAGTTGTTGACAAAAATGTGGACTCAACAAGGGCGTGTTTTGTTTGCCCAAAGCCCTAACCTAGGTTAGAGCTCCGGGATTTTTTCCTTCGTTTTTTTCTTGTGGATGTAAATTCGAATCCGGTTTCCCTTTGACGGGGTATAAAGATAGCTCTTGATTCTAAGTAAATACTCCCAGTACCAAGACCTTCGTTTTAGAGCCGACGAGTGCTGCAAAAAGTCGAATGCGAAATACATTGCATAAATGAACTTCATGTTTAATCAATGAATATTGTTTTTATGTCCTTCCACTGAATTTTCTTGGTAGAATTAAATATTTGTACACCTTGTAGTCGCCACCCAACACCAGTTTCTTGATGCCAACGTCCTTTTAATCTCTTGCACTTTCTCGTTGTCATCCAGATGTAGCTCTTTCGTAGATAACTAGCTTGTATACCTTTTTGTCAGTATTTTTTAAAAGGTGCCTGTTGGTTGCGAGTTATTTTTTTTTTCTATCC
The DNA here is from genome assembly GCF_015104395.2 of Macrobrachium nipponense. Classification (NCBI taxonomy): domain Eukaryota; kingdom Metazoa; phylum Arthropoda; class Malacostraca; order Decapoda; family Palaemonidae; genus Macrobrachium; species Macrobrachium nipponense. The sequence goes on from NC_061087.1 coordinate 5,173,009, forward strand.
ACATCATCGCTTTTCCGATAATCAGTTTATCAGTGCCATTACATAGCCTCCTTTCTTAGTATACTTTCATTGATCTATTCTCAGTGATACTTGTTACTTTGCACCCTCTCCATTGTCTTGCTACCACAAGCCTTGCTTCACCTGTGAATATCATTCACGCCATTTAAAGATCGTTGCTTGCCATTCCCATCATCTTTATTTGAGACTGTTGATTCGCATCCTTTTGTTTAACCCTTTCAGAAACCGCCCTGTTTTCCCGACATCGTGAATCACCTTTCTGGATGCCTTTCACTCGTAGCCCATTGTTGATGACGTTTATCTCTTTTAAAATCCTGAATGCATCAGATCAGAGCCCTGTTGTCGGTGTTATCCGTCTACACTCCTCAAGTGCTCATGGCCTCCTCGTGTTTCCTTTTTGCATCTCATGAAATCCACTAATCGGCGGTACTACACTTTCAGTTACTGTCACCCACTTTCATTCATGCTTCTTTGTCATCACGGAGTCCTACAATGCTCTTCTGTTGATTTATATCCCAGTTTTATCCAGAAAGTTGTCTTCCCTTGTCATCTTCACCGTGACTTTACTCAGGCGTCTCGTGTGAGGTTGTCAGCCTGTTGGTGTTTTCTTGATTCAATAAACTGTCATCCATTTTCTTCGTATTGCATTATTATACCGTTTGTCGTTGATGTCGCTCTTCTCATGTTTAGATGAATTTATCCAGTCGTGAGGACATCCAATATCATCCGCATTGTTTGTGTCGCGCATGACAACCATTTTTGTGGTGAAACCGGCTATTGCTTAAACGCTGACGATACCCATTCATCAACTTGTCATTCGCCGTATCCTTTTTTTTTCTTTTTCTTTTTTACCCCATACAATCCCCCTCACATTGAAGAGACGCCGCACCATCTCTTTCCCATGACAATCCACCAACTGCCTTGTCTTCGCGAGGATTTTCTTTTGATGATACCCGCCCCATCCCCTAATATTGATAGCTCCTACCTCAGTGATTCTGGGACTTCTTGTTGATACAAGTGATACAAAACATAAGAATGTAGGCTGAAGAGCCTGAGTTTCAATAATGATGGAGATATTGATATCTGTAGGATTTATAAAAAAGATAGGCATTTATATTTTCGAGGTACCTTATTCTAGTGCGTGAAAAGCAGTTGTGGTTTAAATGCTGATATACAGCTGATTTCTTCACAGCACCCATAGTTTTGCATAGGCATCCCGTGTGTGCCGGAAGCTATTGCTTATCCTGCTTGGTTCTATCTTAACTCACTAGCGTCTGCCAACGTCAGAGTCTCTCTCTCTCTCTCTCTCTCTCTCTCTCTCTCTCTCTCTCTCTCACGCACACACACGCACACTAAACACATGCTGTACAAGTTTGCATGTTTGTGTTTATGTATTTGTTTTCATTCACACGTATTTTGTGAATTTGTTTGTGTTGTGCTTGTTTATGAAAATTTATAAAACAGCTCATGAAGGTTTTCTTACTTATGTTTTTAACAATAACCTCACGTACTAATTGCTTTATTTTGACTTACGTTATGACTTGCACTTAAAAAATTATTCCAAGTAACCGAGACGCATCGTCCAAATTTTCATGTGTGCTTGGGTGAGTAAGCATGAGAGAGAGAGAGAGAGAGAGAGAGAGAGAGAGAGAGAGAGAGAGAGAGAGAGAGAGATGCGTGTATTTGATGAGTGAGCATAAAGAAAAGTTGTTCAGTAGAATCTATTTGCATTAGAATGATAACTTAGATTTATTCATGCCGATGTTGTCATAAGTCAAACGTATGCATGCACAGTTCTGCCTTTCTGCCCACAGTGTATTATTGAAATTCTTACAGCACAGAGCAATATAAAACATATAAATAAGCAAAATATGTGCGTGGATAGTTTTCAGCTTGAAAAATAAATCGCTCCTGTACTGGCATTAATTGTAGGCGATCTCTGATCTGAGGACCAAGCACTCATACACACAAATAAAACATTCTGGTTTAATATCCTCCTCTATTTCCTCATCTCAAAGGCTGCCCCCTCCATTACCCCCACCTCCAAACCCCCTACCCCGGGCAATATCCCCCAGACCCAGTCCCTGCTGCCCTTCTTCTCCCTTCGTGGATGACCAGACAGGAGACGAGTTTTCAAACAAACTTGAGAATGAGCTGCTGATGAACTTGCATCCGTTTGCTCCCTTTTTTATCTGGATGGTGTTCGGACGATGGGCAGGTTATATACACACACATTGTGATCTATATCTCGCCTTTATGGGTTTAGATTCTTATTCGGAAACTGGGCGGTGGAAGAACATATTTTTTCTCTCTCTCCCGGTCTGTCGTGGGCGTATGGTTCGATTGCATTCGCTGTTTGGCGAGGTTTATTTGGTATTGATATATTTGTCAAGTCTTATTACGTCGCTTCAGTCAACTCGAAAGTGGTTCCTCGAAACCGGTCGTGACTCTCTTTTTCGTTTGTCCTTTTATGCCTAAGACGCGCCTTGATAGCGCTTTTCATAATTCTCGTTTTATTTGCTCACCGTCGAAGGTGTGATGTCAGCTCCGTAGTCGAACAAAATAAGACGGTTTTCTTTTTGTGTAATTTCATACGAGTATTATTATGCAGTGCTCCGCTGTAAAAAAAAAAAAAAATCGATTCTGAAGATCATTAACATTTTGTAATATTTGAGACGTGTTCAGTTATTCTTTCTGTAGTGGCAGTCGAGCTCGAGAAATAAAATAATTTCCCTTTGGAAAATCATGATGACGCAGCATCAATTGTAATGGCGAGTTGACAATTCTGATGCTATTTAAGGCATGAGGGAAACTCCGCGAGGAACATTTGAGAATAAGATAACGCAGAACTAAATCGTGTACTTGGTATTTAGAATGGGGTATTGCACTTAAAAGACATTCCGTCTACGAAGAGATACATACCCTCAAAGCGTCCTTAGTATGTGTGCTTTGTTTCCTTTTCTTTTCCAATTGCCAGTCCTGAGATGCACAAACAAAGCTTGATAACTGCGCAAGTAACCGTGGAATTCTGAATAATGAGAAATGACGTTTGTTTGAAGATCGTAATGAAAGGGTAAGTATGCTGAATTCCTTCATTTCCTCATGAAAAAGGAATTGGCCTATTTAACTCTGCTGATAACATTGGAAGAATGTTATTTTTTCTCCTGTTCATGTGTGAGTATTCATTTGCAATATACCTCAAGAACGGACGAACGCAATTTGATTAGTCTGAGTGAAGGCATTCGTTATATGATCCCATTCAAAATGTTAATCTTTTTAATGGGTTTTGCTGAAGATTGGACGATTGCTCGCCATGGAAACCATGTAGTTCATTACTCATTACGGAAAACGGATTGCTTATAGAGACACAGACAGATATTTATTGAGTCCCGGGTCAGTTAGCGGTTGGTTTAGGATGGTCCTCTCCTCTAAGAGAAACTAACTATTTGCCAGATCAGGAAAAGATCACTTTGAAAAACTATGAAAGGGTCACATATTAAAGTATAAAAACCTAATTGTTCTCCAACGTGCAAATGCGCCTCTCTCTCTCTCTCTCTCTCTCTCTCTCTCTCTCTCTCTCTCTCTCTTATAATATATATAATATATATATATATATATATATATATATATATATATAAGAGAGAGAGAGAGAGAGAGGATGAGAGAGAGAGAGAGAGAGAGAGGCAGGCAAATTGGTTAAATTTTAAGAAAAAGGAAAACCAGGAGGAAGAACACTGGGAGTCACAGGAAATTGTTACTTGCCGGGTTGGACAAAAATAGGAGTTAGACTGATTTGTGTCGTAGGATATTTAGAGGGGGACAAACTTTCAAACATACAAACAACTGTAAACACCACACAAGTAGACTTGTGTGTTTGTAGCGTTTGAACAGTGCATCATACAACAGCCACTGTGTTTTTTACCCTCGTTTATGTGGGTATACATACGCAAGCGCGTGCATATATACATACATACATACATGGATCACTATATCATACATATACATACATACCTACATACATACATCATATATATATATATATATATATATATATATGATATGTATGTATATATATATATATGTGTGTGTGTGTGTGTGTGTTGTGTATTTGTGTTATATGTATACATATTTAACACGTATACATACATTCTGTGATAGTTAAGTTTTATATTATATATGTTATACATATGTATATATATATATATATATATACATATATATATATATATATATATATATATATATATATATATATATATATATATATATATTTGCATTCAAGGATTCTTAACAGTGTATAGATATACTGCATTTTTTTGAGAAAGAGGAAGGAGGGATCGAGGAGATTAAGTTAGGTTAACTTCGGTCATCAGGTAATCAACGATATAGCAGTAGCTTAATTTCCGTTGGTATATAACTCAAGATATCTATTTAGATTTGAACCAACGTCAACAATAAGCAATGCAATGGTGGGCGACTTTACTTAGGTTATTTGAACCTTTCCTTCATTCCATCATTATTCTCTCTCTCTCTCTCTCTCTCTCTCTCTCTCTCTCTCTCTCTCTCTCTCTCTCTCCCCTTTGCATGGGATTAAAATATAATTTTAGTTATTTAAACTTACAAATTACTGTCCATGATTTTTTCATCTTTCCTTTCAATTTGATTTAGTGAAAAGCTGAGAAGACGACCTTCGATCGCAGCTTTCTCTCAATAACTTCTTTAACTCGTATTTAGTTGGCCATTTCAATTCAATTTTGTCGTAGATAAGAAGGAAAAGAGTAACCATAACATATTCCCGGATCGTTCCTGGTCCAGTTTCTCATTTCCTTGTGTGGAATATTTTTTCATGTTCTTCATTTTCCATAAATTGGTGTCCCATCTGGATGGCATGTTCTTTTTAACCGTCAAAATATTACTGGACTATTTATCTTGTAGCCCTCTTGAGCTCTTGACGGCAGTCGTAATTCAGGATCTATCAGTTCAAGATCAAACGAGCACGCAGTGTCCATTTAAGAATAAACGACAGTGCAGCGCCATTAATATCCTGAGCATTAACCAAACAAAAAATTCTTTCAGTTTTCTTCTGAAGATTGGAAAAGAAAACCACAAAATTACTGCGTATAACTTGTTTACTTGTAAGTATATACATTTTATTTTACTCAACTGCCGGGCCTTGACCCAAGCTGACAACCTACACATCTCTTGAAGATGAGCCACAGAGAGGGCCTGAAAGTACTCGAGTGTTGAGCAAAATAAAATGTAAATACTTATAAGTAAACACGTTCTACACAGTCATTTCGTGGGTTTCTTTTTCAATCCTGAGCATTGCTAAGTTCGATACTTTTCCTATCGGCAGTGTGCATTCTTACGCCTGTCCCGGCTGGGAATCGCATACTGTTCATTCGGAATCGGTGATCATATCGGTGCGAGCATTGCTACAAATTGCGAGATTGATTTAACTGAGCTTATGACATCGCTCGGTTTTGTTGCGCTTTAGTCCCCGGTATTATCCCTGACTTATGTCGGCGTTAATGCTTCGTAGATTTAAATCGCACGTTTCATTTTCGAAAGAAATATGTGAATTCATTTTCTTTTCGAAATTCCTCGTTTTTCCTTCCAGCTTTAGTGTTTGATGATATTTCATCAAACGAAAGCTGGATTTATCCGTTGCCATTTTTCGTTGCGTATTAAACATTGTGCAAGTTTTTCCCCACAATGCATTGTTTGGAAAAGTTAAGAATTTCCTTAAAACTTATTAATTGAGAGCAGAGGGTTTTTGAGTATCAAGTCCGGGTAAATCTCTTTTCTCCACCCGTTCCCCGTACCCTTATATACATACGTATATATATATATATATATATATATATATATATATATATATATATATATATATATATATATATATATGTACTGTATGTGTGCGAATAATGATTGTGATAAGACTGAACAATAAAATTACTTTATTAGCTCAGAACTGAAGAACGGCAAAGTAGAAAAAGTGAGAACTTTAATAGCCATTTTTAAAAGGATATTGATATAAGTAGAAAACAAGAGTAAAGAGAAAATTATATTGGCGCGTCCTATGATTCCTTTTTATGTTTAAGGGTGGATGTTAGGACACAAAAAAAGTCTTAGGGTTAGTAGATGTGGTTAAAGCCCACAAAATATGTGGTCTATGATTTCTTCAGTTATTTAGTAATTTTAAACCCGTTTGGATAGAAAAGAAAGGTTCGATGTCAGCTTAAAACATATAGATTGTACAGTTTGATGGGCGAGGCGAGAAAGAAACTCTTGGATTAGGAGAGTTGCTACTGCTGCGGCATAGAATTCTAGAAGTCAGGGGGTTTCAAAGGTATCAAAACATTACCCAAACTCTAGCAGAGATGGAAACCGAAGAAAAGCAAAACTTAAGGAAAATCTTGATTTGTGAAAGTCTTTATTGTTTAACAAGTTGAGAGTTGAAGTTCCAATATCATCAGCGGTATCGAAATTTAATGCAATGAATGTTTTCCGTGGAAGGATATGTGCATTCTACGAGTTAAGATTTGTGACTGAAAAAAGAACATGAGGCACTGAAACGATTATTAGCTCTGGTTTTGTATTAAGAGTCTCAGCAAAAGTGTCAGAGAAAGAACAGAGGTGTGGTTGGAAGTAGAGGGACAGTGACCTGTCAATGGTATTCCGTGATAATGAGTTTCCCACGGAAATGAAACTAGTCTTTTTCTCAGTGTCGTGTCTCTGAGACTTAATTGGGTTCGTCATTTTAGACTGCCTTGATAAATAAACACTGTCTCCCTTTATTGTTTATGTACAATACTATCATTTATGATTATAGGATAGGCCAAATTCTTCATTTTTTCTACCGATTTCAGTTGGCACTCTACAGTACCCCTCATACGCTGTTGTTTAAGATGATTTCTGGAATTTAACGTTAATATATTGGTATATATTCGTACAAATATCTTTATTTTTCTTTCTATATAATTGCAGGTGTTTGAAAGGTTTCCGTAAAAGTTTCCGAATGTTGCCTGCTAATGGAAATTTTCTGAGATCAGCTGAGTGCAGTATTCTCTTTTCGTCGTATCACAGTGAGATTTTTCTGCACAAAGTGATCGCACTCCCTTGAAAGGTAATTGCATTATTTCGTAATAATTACCAGCATGAATTTCCCGTTGAAGGTAGTTTTCCTTCATTATTTGTAATTCTTTTCTTTATACCAGAAAATGGCGAAATGTGCGTATCTGCGGAGATAAAAAAAAAAAAAAAAAAAAAAAAAAAAACATACGTTTGGTATTGTAACTATGTCCTCTGCAAAGGGGGATATTTTGAAATTATTGTAGCAGTAAGGAACGGTCTAAAACAAATCTTCACTAGCATCAGGTGGGAGTCTCAAATCAAAGCGGATATAATACGGACCTTATGTGGGGATGTCTGCTGAACTTTGATATTCGGAAAATTGCCTCTACCGTTCTTTTTGAAGTCTTGGTTTTCTTTACCGATTACTGTGTGGCAATAATTCTAATAGTCTGCCATTTGCCATTGTACGATCCGTCAATACCAGACTCGTTGCCTCTTGGAAGTTATTACGTCGGTTGATTTTTGTCGGAATTGAATGTTATTGGCTTCTCTTGTAGATAGTCGTAATCCGCCATTACGGCCTCGAGTCTCTCTTTGTTGAAGAAGGAATCCAGATCAAATAAACGAGCTTCTCTCAATTGCATCGGTTCGAGGAAGTAAAAAGGTGGATATTCAATAAGTATGTTGTTATAAAAGAGTTGCTGAAGGCTAAACGGAATTTTTCATTTGTTTTTTCCAGCTGATGCATGTGTAAATGCGCATTTAATTACTACATTTTCCTCTTTAGTGCTGACATTTTTTTTTTCGATATTACGCTACTTAGGTAGTTTTCCATTGGTTACAGTATGCCTTAAAATTAACTTCAGATGACTAATTTAGCGTTAATCAGTAAGAAACCAAAGATTACCCTTTCAATGTTTTGCTATAGTAGTCTTTAATAACGAACATTTCATGGAACTTATTTCATTCACAAAAAAAAAAAAAAAAAAGCAAAATAGCATGGATTATTGACAGGCAGCCAGTGTTGGGTATTTTTTTTTTTAAGTCACTGGCATTGGATGGGATTTACATAGCTATATTTTGATTACAGAAGGAATCTTATTTGATATTTCAAGTCGAGTCTCTGTAGATTCAACCAATTTTGACTAAATAAATAGTAGTACTTGGTAAAATAGATTAATAATTCTCATTTGCCTCATTTTGTTTAGCACTTAATGCTTTAATTTTGTTTTTACGGAAGCACGCTTCCTTCATTCTTCCGAGAATGATCATGTAACGATAATTATTAATGGCGTTATTTTCAACAGTGAACAATACAAGAGGTGCATTAGTGCGTCGTTTTAACTCGCAAAGAAAGAGTCACTTACATTAATATTCCGTTTTATTTGTGATTTTATTGCTTGTGATTGGTTGCCTGCTATTTCTGTTTTATTTGAGACGGAATATCTTTTGTTATATGGAAATGGCTTGCTGTCGGTCAGAGAGTATACGTGCTGTTAGACGTACTACATACCATCTTATTTTTTCTTCATTACTTCATTTATTACTATTCTTGAGTATTCAGCATTTAATGGCATCGGATTATTTTCACTAATAATACTTTTTCGGTATCGAACAGGTTCTTGTAGAATTAATAATGAAAGAGGTACTGTATTTAATGGCCGAAGCATAGTGATTGACTTCTTTTCCGAATACAAAAATTGCCTTGCGCATTTGCAAGTACCAATTTCCTATCGCTATGTAACAACTGTATTCTTCCTATATCCTCTCTCTCTCTCTCTCTCTCTCTCTCTCTCTCTCTCGTCGATATGCCAAGCCGATATTATAATTCGGATGCTG
>NC_061087.1:5186942-5201942 GCF_015104395.2 Macrobrachium nipponense
TCAAGAGTAATACTTCAGTATATATATATATATATATATATATATATATATATATATATATATATTATATCGAGCTACAATGTCCTTTAATATCTAATTCGTTCTACCTCGGAATTAATATATTTTCATATATGCTTAACCGAAGGGGAATTTTTCTCGATAATAGACTTGCCTGACCAGGGCGCGAACCCGTGTATCCTTTCAAACCCAGGAACGTCAGTGAAGCTTTACCTACTACACCACCGCGAGTAGGTAAAAGCTTCACTGACGTTCCTGGGTTTGAAAGGATACACCGGGTTCGCGCCCTGGTCCAGGCAAGTCTATTATCGAGAAAAAATTCCCCTTCGGTTAAGCATATATGAAAAATATATTAATTCCGAGGTAGAGCGAATTAGATATTAAAGGACATTGTAGCTCGATATATGTATATGAATCACGGAAATGTGATATGACTTATATATATATATATATATATATATATATATATATATATATATATTTATATATACACTGAAGGATCCACACTAGTACTCTTGACTAGAAAGACGAAATGTATTTGTAAAATATATAAAAATATATATGCTATGTATATTTTTACAAATACATTTTGTCTTTATAAAACAAGAGTATAAGTAACTGTATATCCTTCTATAAATAATTAAGAAGCACGATACTGTGTTTTTTTATATTTGATATATATATAGTATATATATATGCATATTTATTTATTTTATATATATATATATATATATATATATATATATATATATTATATATAATATATATATATATATATATATATATATATATATATATATTATTCCACAAATATTAAGCCACAAATGTTGTTGAATATTCAGTTCATTACACCTCGGTAATAACTTACAACAAACTGGATCAATAAGTGATAAGTTCTTCGCCGCCAGTAGGATTCGAACTGCTTCGCCGGCTGGTTTGGATTCACCGAAAGTATAGTGACTATGATCATTGAGCCATCAGAGAGACTTAATATTTGTGAATACAAAATGTTCCAGGGTATGTGACCAGAACATTCATGAAGTTTTGGTCACTCGTTACAATTTACCAATCGGTTGTCATGGTGGAGGTGGGTTGATAGCAATTTTAAATATAAGAACTTGAAATTGACAGCCATATATGCAACAGAACCGATATCAACTATACCTCTCTGATAGCTCAATGACCACTGTCACTGTACTTCAATTGTTCCAAGGCAGAGTGAAATTTGTGTCTTAATGATTGAGATGTTTTATATATAAATATATATATATATATATATATATATTATGTTATATAACATAATATTAAATATTATATAATACACATATATAAATGTATGCATGCATGTATATACGTATATACACATACATACACACACACACACACACACACACACATATATATATATATATATATATATATATATATATATATATACATATATATATATATATATATATATATATATATATATATATATATATATATATATATATATATATGTGTGTGTGTATATGTAATAATACATACACGTATGCACTCACACACACCGAAATAAATTATGGAGGGGTGGGGAGAGGCACGTTCTCAGTTCGAATACTAATTTACCGACTTCGTATGTAAAATGTGTATACATACAAAACAACTTTTCGATGTCCCACATACTTAATAATCAGTTTTTCTCTTTTGTCGTTTCGCTGTTCTTTCCTTCACATTTTTTCGATTTCCTTATTTCTTAACTTTTTTCATATATGTTTTTTTTGTTAATTTTTTTTTAATTATTTCATGTGATTTTTTGATACGTTCTGAAATTCAGAGGGCAGAGTCCACGTACTTGAATGATACTCACATCGTGGTATCAAGACAAGACTTCCAAAGAGCTCGGCTGGACATTGTTAGTATTATTATTATTACTCTGAGCTGTCATATATATATATATATATATATATATATATATATATATATATATATATATATATATATATATTCTAGTTTTATATGATAAGCATATATGTATTATTCATGATCATGATTTATAAACATAAAAGTGTGTGGTTGGTATTATAAGATAGCTGTTGTTACCGGAATAATAAGATGTAATTAGAATCTTTAAATCTACCCCTGAACGGTAAATTGAATTAGGTCATAATATTATGGAAAAAAATTACATCAAATTTAGTATCTTTTATTTTCAGCTGATCTGATTGGCATTTCATCGGAAAGAGGATGGGCATTTAAAACACTTGGCTATCTGGAAATAAAAATAAATACACACAAACAGTTTCAGGATGCCACGGCATTGGTGAGAGAGAGAGAGAGAGAGAGAGAGAGAGAGAGAGAGAGGCCCAAAGCCATAATAATAGTGTCGTGACAGCATAAATAATGGCTGGGTTAATCGAACTTCAGGTCCGTCCTTGCATATTAATAATGGGCTGCTTCGTGTCGTGATCACCTAGTGAAAAATGTATAGCTATCTCCCTGTAGTCGATGCTTTTGAAAATGATTGCCGTGTAAAAGCCTTTTCGGGCCCAGCTCCCCCCCGCCCCACGGTATTGAACGAGGACCTCCCTGTGTTCTCTGTCAAACTCCTTTTCATGCATTATGTCCTTCCATGGTTTTTTTTTATGATAATAATTGATTTAGAATCTGGGATTTCTTTGGCAGCTCGAATCCTGATACTAGACTGTAAGGAATGTCTTGTTAGCGGGGTCCTTTCTCTGTATAGGGTCGACACCATTTAATAGCCCGAGTAATTCCACGTAACTTATGCATAATAATGCCGTTAGCATTTAATCATATAGTGTATTTACCAATTTCTTCGTCATCTTGCGATGGGAATTTACTTTATAAGGATTTTTTTTTCTTGTTTTGAAAGTCGAAAAAATGTCTTTTTCTGTTGAACTTAAATTTATGGATTAGCGAGAGAGAGAGAGAGAGAGAGAGAGAGAGAGAGCATTACGTAACTTTGTAGCACGTCACGAACATTATTCTATGGGTTTGCCACAGTACAATTCCTCGTTTCAGTGAAGTAATTTTACATACGATGTCGACTTGAACTTGCGCCTCTCAGGCGTTCCTCGTCATCACGTCCTCGTTCATTTTCCTCGTCCGCCCTTATCAAATCCGCGATCCTCATCCTTCTCCTCCTGCCTCTGCGAGCATAATTACACTCTTGTATCATCATAGGCATCGTGATGTAATTCATCCTCTATCACGTCGGTGGATCGCCGGGCCATGCTATGCACAGTTGGAGGAGAAGGATCCCCTTCTTTATTTTTCATTTTTATTTTCTGTTCTTCGCCAGAACTTCGTTAGTCAGCTAATAAACATACTGCTGCATAATTTTTCAACGTCCTGCATGAGATGTAGTAATTATCAGGCCTCTGTATTTGGGGTCTATTCGCTGTTAGACGGGAATTCTCATGAGAGTTTTGTGTTCCTCTCTTTCTCTCTCTCTCTCTCTCTCGAAAGAGTTGGGGGATTATCTGAAGACATTTGCCCTGTTGGCAATAAAAATTACTCTCCCGTTCAGCTGACTCATATAATAATGAAGTATGCCTGGGTCTGCCATTGATATCAGAGTTGATGGCTTGACTAAGGTAAGCATTCGCATCTTTATCAGCCATATACGTTTATCAAACTGACCTTAGCGTCTGTCATCAAGGCACAATTCGTGACTACTGTTACCCCGAAGCAGTGGTTGTCTAACTCATTCGTCATGAAACCTTAAACATCGCTTCCGCCGGAATGTACAAGTTGAGAATCCATTATTTCCTTCTTCATCAGTCAAAGATGCGATCAGTTACGAACACTGTTGGTTTATAGTGTCCTTCTAAAATGTAGAAACTAAAATTAAATGTTTGATTACAATAGCCACTTTTTTTAGACGTAAGGTTTTCCCCTTTTTTTCGATTCTGCAAGGCTTTTTTAGCTTGTCGCATTTGAATAACTTTCCGTTAAAGTGATACAGAGTAGCGATCGAAGAACAAAGCGTTGGTTAAATGTTAATGTGTGTATATATAGTATATATATATATATATGCATACGTATATACATATATTATATTAATAACAGGACCCCACTTAAGCTGGATGGTATCTAAGGGGAAGATATTTATTCAAGAAAGGTAACAAGCTTTGTAGGAATAACAGACGATGAGGACTGTTAGCCCTAGAACTCTTGTAACTTTCTTGAATAAAAATCTCCGCTAGATACCCTTCAGTTTGAACGAGGTCCTGTTATTAAGTATAGTTATATATATATATATATATATATATATATATATATATATATATATATATATATATATATATATATATATATATATATATACATATATATGTATGATATATATATATGCGTTGTGCTTGAGAGTGTGAATATATGCATGCTTGTGTTCTTTGTCAAGAAATCATGAAACTGTCTTGTCTTCTCTTTCGTAGGTATCCACCCAGAATAGGTCATATGTCAATTTCATGCATGAGTACGTAGTCACGCCTGAACAGTACTTAGAAACAGAGGAATCTCAAGACGGTATTATTATTAATAATATTATCTTCGCCAAAGAAGATATGCTTTTGGGTCAGTTTGTTTGCTGCTTTATCTCTCTCTTTGCTTCATTGTATAAAAGTAGTTTTGCGCAAAAGTTGCAATGTTAATTTCGAAGAAAATTTTTACTGAAGGTAGGCCTTGTGAATGGGAAAAATGGTGAAAAACGTTTAGGAGAGACAGGACTTTAACTTTAATGGTCAAAGGAACCTTTTGGTGGTTAGATTGTTCAGTCTTGTTTCCAAATATTTCTAACACACACACACACACACACACACACACACACACACACACACACACATATATATATATATATATATATATATATATATATATATATATATATATATATATATATAGATATGCAGAAGCCAGGTACTATGTCGTACCTCTACGTAAATGGGGATACAATCAACACAAAATAACGTGTGGACACACACACACACACTATATATATATATATATATATATATATATATATATATATATATATATTATATATATATAGTATACATGTCTTTCTATTTCAATATATATATATATATATATATATATATATATGATATATATATACCTATTATATATATATTTATATATATATATATATATATATATATATATCTATATATATATATATGTGTGTGTGTGTGTGTGTGTGTATGTATAAATGTATACGTCGGTATATCCTTTAACTCACGAATGCTTGGATTAGTTACCTTTATCAGAGAGAGAGAGAGAGAGAGAGAGAGAGAGAGAGAGAGAGAGAGAGAGAGAGAGACTCCCTATATTGCTCAAGCCGCATATTTCACATTTCTCCAATTTGTCGACAATTTCAATATCAACCTTAATGTCTAATATAAAAGCGTTCATCAAATATTCATGCTATTGTTATTGCCCCAAGGAAATTCCCTCGTGATCAATACCCGTCGTTCTTAAGTGTTTGATGCTAATTGAAATATAACATTCCAGAGGACCGTTTTCTAACGTAAAGCAATTACATCAAACAATTTACATATGTGCATACTAAAATGCGTTATTATACCCCCCCTTATCATTTCATGTAACCCTCGCCTCCCACCCCCTCACATAGTCAGGTATGCGCCCCCCTACCCCCACCTCTCGCACTCCCCATCACACTCACTTCATAGATCCTTATTCCTCCCCAAAACCCTGTCCTGCACTTAATATGAACCCCTTCTACTTACCCATCCATCCCCTAGCCATTCCCCAGCCAGGGTGGTGGCGATAAATAGATTTCGATTTGAAAGTTTGAATCGACTGTTGATATCTCGCAATCGAATTTTCATATTGATTACTTCAAGTGAGGGTGTATTGAAAGCTACCTCTCTCTCTCTCTCTCTCTCTCTCTCTCTCTCTCTCTCCATTGCTTTAGAGAATATCTGTAAAATTATAGCTTGATTTCAGCGAGCTGTCTCAAGTTGTTTGATCAGTGAAACTTAGCAACGCTACTTTATTTAGCACACAGATGTAACCGATGAGGAATGACACACGGCTGCGATACATAAGCACCGTCAGATAAGAATAGCATTTGCAATCGCACTGTAAAATCCACGCTTTGAAAAGGAATGGTGATACCATCTACACACGTACTACACACACACACCCCCCACACACATTGTATATGTAGTATATTATATATATATATATATATATATATATATATATATATATATATATATATATATATATTGTATATAATGTGTGAATGTTTATGTATACATGTATTTTTATATCCATTATTGCGATGACATTAAAATAATAATACATTAGAAACAGCTTCTCGAATGTAAACAGATTTTTCTTTTTAAAGGTTAATATGTAGATATATATATATATATAATATATATGTATATATATATATATATATATATATATATATACATATATATATATAATAATATATATTATGTATATATATATATTATATTATATATATAGTATATAATATATAATAATTTATAATAATATATTAGTATATATGGCAAAATGATTATTTAATCACTCGAAAGTGTATGAAGTATTTTCGCGTCAAGAGGATCGTATTTCTTTATTTCGGGAGATCCTGTGGAAAACACTTGTGCCCCATGACTGACTCTCACATTCACCAACCGTTTACTTCAACTCTCTAATGCAACTAAGTTTTTCCTTGATATTAGGGTTACTCTTAGCTCCAGTCACCTGGATCTTGCACGATCTTCCAGGATATAATGTACTTTTTTCCTTGCCAGTCGTCCTTCTGCGCCACCTGCTTTCTCCCACTCTCTTCGAGATATATAGAATTTTACGCTTATTTCGCCAACCTATCACTCGTCATTCTTTCTCCATAACATTTCCCCCATTTTTCTGTTATCTCCAAGTTCTTCAACCCCTAACTACTCAAACCGCAGGGTGTGCTACGGACATAGTCCATGAAAATAGTTACTACGTTCTGCCTTTATTTTTACTGTAGCATTCATAGATACACACAACATATATATATACATACATACATATATATATATATATATATATATATATATATATGTGTATATAAATTATATCTAGATCCATATATAATATAATATATATATATAATAATATAATATATATATATATTTCTAATAAAACGATTGTCTTACTAAAATCGTCAGTAAAGAAAATAAAATAAAAATAAAACGAACAGCACATACAAACTAGAATACTAAACTCAAAATTACGGAAAAAACCCTAACAAACGCAAAACATAAAAATAAAAATAAGGTGAAAGGTAAACAAATACCACACTCAAAGTAAAATGGCTAACAACCCACTTGTGTACCTACTATGAAATTACACAACAGCTAGTTGAATACCGGACGAGTTGTTGTTCAATTCCGGTCTCATCCTCTTAATAAACAGTGACTCTGAAATTAAAAGGTCTAGTCTATTTTTTTTTCTGAAAATGCCTATCCCATGATTGTATTTCACAAAGTTCTGAAAAATTTGCTAGACGAGAAATTTTGTCCCTGACCGACTGTGCAGTACTGCTAGTAATGATGTAAAGTACGTTAAATTGCTTTTCCTTGGTCATAGTAGCTACATGGTCCGAAAAAAGTTATAAGAAATACTTAAGCATAGTTTTCCTCAATTTAGTGTTAGGTGTGTTTTTACTAACTCTTTTACTATAAGATCGCTATTGAGGGGGAAGCTTACTCTTCCTGTGGACATGAATTCCTGTGTCGTTTACTTGTTTACCTGTTCGCAGTGTGGTCTGCGATACGTGGGATCCAGTTCCCGCTGGCTCAGACACCGAATTTTGGAACACAGAGGTTTTTCTGTTAGAACCAGGTTTCCTCTTTCTAAACCACCTTTTTCTGCCATAAGGGAACACACCCCGAAGGATGTTAGTGCCGTCAGTGCACCTCATTCGGTGCAACGTAGTTATTACTTCAGGTTCTTTGCAGCGTCCCTTCGGCCCCTAGCGGCAACTACTTTCATTCATTTTACTGTACCTCCGTTCATATTCTTTTTCTTCCATCTTACTGTCCACCCTCTCCTAACAATTGTTTCATAGAGCAACTGCGAGGTTTTCCTCCTGTAACACCTTTCAAAACTTTTATTGTCAATTTCCATTTCAGCGTTTAATGGCCTTAGTTGCCCCAGTGCTTGGTAGAATCCCAAAAATCTATAAATCTATATGAATTGAATAAGGGAACCCAGTTTAGCACAGGACCATCCTTTCACTGACCTGGATTTTAGAATACTGTCTTTTTGCTCATATAGATTGGACCTTTTAATTTCGGAGTCCCTGTTTATCAAGAGAATGAAACTGGAATTGAACAAAACTCGTCCGGTATTCAACTAGCTATCGCGTAATTTCATAGTAGGTACACAAAGTGGGTTGTTAGCCATTCTTCTTTGAGTGTGGTGGTTTGTTTACATTTTATCTTAGTTTTATTTTTATGCTTTGCTTTTGTTTTAGAATTTTTAGTAATTTTGTACTTCATTGTTTAGTTTGTATGTGTTGTTCGTTTTATATATATATATATATATATTATATATATATATATATATATGTGTGTGTGTGTGTGTGTGTGTGTGTGTGTGTGTGTGCGTTTGTGCGCGTGCGTGCGTGCGTGCGTGCAGCGTGCGTGTGTGTGTGTGTGTGTGTGTCTGTAATGAAACTTGAAAGCTGTTGTACTTCTAACAACTTTTTAATATTTAATCACTGATTGACGACTGTGGTCTGCTGAAGTGGTTTAAACTCCATTCCCATTTGCTTTCCTCTTAAAGCAACCCTTTTAAAAACCTTTTTATGCAGTATTCGAATTATAAATTCATCAGTGCAAAATAAAGTTTTGATTATATGCGAGCTAATAGTCGGAACTAATAGCTGGTTCCAAAAGTGTGTAGTGCGAGTTACTGAAGAACAAGTCTTGTATTGGGTTCAGTTAAATGCATTCGTCTCTCAAAGCATTGCTTGTTCCTTTTTAGGAGTTTATTCATTACAATTGTTAGAACCCTTCGTCATTATTTCTTTGTCCTATAACCTATATGGACACCGAAGCAGGAATGTGTTAATGGAGGACCTGTTCAAGATTTTTTACGAATCTTGATGAAGTAGAACAGTATACTTTGCTCAATATTTTGTTTTATGTATTTTCTGTTGAGTTTTCAATAGTGCCCTGTTTTCATGTATGTTTTTTACGTTTAGTTTTGAAATTTTGTGTTATCAGTTAATTTCCCAAAATATGTTTGTAAGTGTTAGATCGTGATGTATGCTTGCATACTTTTTTTTCTGTGAGTTATCCATGTTGAATATTAGGACCTTTGATAATACAGGCCTCAGCTTTTTATTGCAATTCCCACATTTAATTACACGAAAAAGAATCAAGTGGTGATATCGGATGTCTGATTCAAGTTAAGAAAATGTATTTTGTATTTTTTCACCCAAGTATTTCCTAACTCTGGCTTGTGTCCAGAGAGAGAGAGAGAGAGAGAGAGAGAGAGAGAGAGAGAGAGAGAGAGACTGACTGTCTTGACTCGTATGAAAGCATAATGATGAAAGCAATATAACCTTCCGACCTAATTAAGGATTCTTGCCATCGCCTCTCTAATGCATTACTGAACCCTTTGTTCAGTATCGGATTTTCATTAATGTTTGTTGTGAGACGCAGTGATCATATTTCATTTTGCACTGATTGAGTTATTGCAACTGTTCATTAGTTACTTTCTTTCACTTCTCCCTCGCCCGGCATTCATTATACGAATAATGTGTAAATGCGAGAATAACCAAACGTTATTATTCTGTCATGGACGTTTATTGGGTGACTTACGTACATATAGGAGTATTAAAAGCTCTGACTCTTTGTGGAGAGAAGAAGGAGAAGTTAGAAAGAAAAAAAAGTAAATAGTGTAATAATTCCCTCTGCAAGGGATGTCTTGAATTCGGTGCTGAAACTTTATTAAGAAAAAATAAATGAAAAGTCGAAATCAACGTTTCTTCCAGACGTGGCAGCTGTTAGCAAGGTTTGAACAGATTCCAGCGGAGGTGATAATAGGACCAATAAACTCACAATCAGCGGGAGCGAAAAAGATTAATCAAGTGAAGGAAATGAAGAGCACTGGAGATTCTGAGTGATGACATGAAGGCCCGCGGTCTAAACATGCTATTTATCTACATTGGATCACGAGCCACTATGTCTTCCCCCGAAAGGCTGACCCGATAGACCCTACCAGGGTGGGTGGTTCTGGGGAGTGCTTGGATGGGGACTTACTGGATGGGTGGTTAGGGGAAGACTTGTGCGAGGGCTTCGTGGTTGGATTGTTGGGGGAATGTGGCATTGGGATGGGGATTTTTGGATGGGTGGTTTAACGTAGGCGTAATTGGGATGGGGCTGTAGATAAAAGATGGTAGATGGGGGACCATTTGCATTGTGGGAATGAGAACTTCTTTTTTTTCGCTCCTTCTACTGTAATGCTTCGATGCGGTTTCAGTTTGAAACAGAGCTATGTACATTCCCTCATGTACACAATCTTATATATAAATTTATATATAAGTGTGTGTGCATATATGAGTGTAATGCTTTTAGATTCGTCCGTGTTACTGAATGCTAGCTGCTATTCTTTTATGATTCAAACTTTTATCGTTGCACTCGCTCGAAACTTAAGCAGATAACTACATTAATATTTTGTCAAGACACCGTTGATTAACGTTGAACCAAGCGAAATTCATGGAACGTAACATATTGCTTAGATTGCAATGCTAACGCTCAGGGGGATGGGTTTTGTTAATGGTCCTCGTTACTTGCAACAGATTTAAGAGACTGACTTTACTTGAGTTGGTTTACACCACAGACGTCAAGCATTTCTAGCAAGAATGTTAATTAGACTTTTTTGTATCACTCGAATCGCATGCAAAACAACACGATCCATATTTATCTTGGGAAGGAAAACATAATTCTTCAGCTTGTTCGGCTTTTAAAACATTCTTGTAGCTAAGGTTACCTCTCTCTCTCTCTCTCTCTCTCTCTCTCTCTCTCTCTCTCTCTCTCTCTCTCTCTCTCTCTCTATCATAAATGTGTTCTGGACTGTTCCTGCCAGTTTTTATTGTTTTCATGTCATTCTATAACACAGTTTGAGGCTACACACACACACACACACACACAAACACACACACACACATATATATAATATATATATATATATATATATATATATATATATATATATATATATATATATATGAAGGAAGAATTCTTATTAATTCAGCTCTTCGCCTTAAATCATCGTCCCTTCGTTATTGTAGTCAAGGAAATGTAGTTTAGCAGTAAAATGCGAAGTTTTCTCCGTGTGCAAGATTAAAGGTCTGCAGCGCATACTTGCAAGCGCGCATGAACACCAGCGCATAGGCTACAGGCGAGTCGTACTCCCAAGTGTACATGGGACGACCTAACGTCGAGTAGGCAATTAACATTACTGAGCATTTAGAGATAGTATGCTGCCTCTCTCGTATACAAGGATGCTTAATTTTGTTGATGTTTATCTTTATGGCCGCTATAAATATTAAGGGTTGTACTGTGATACCCGTTGCAACATGCATACTCTTTGCTTTTACACGAAGCCATGAATTAGTATTAAATAGTTTCTGCGTAGGACTCAGAAAATATTACTGTGAACTAACCTTTTATTTTTCCTTTCATATTGTTTGTGTACGTGCAGACGGAAATTATGAAGGAAACAATTCTGAATATGGATAGAATGTGTGCAGATAACACACGTTCCGTCATTGTGATGCAGTAGTGGCTCTGTGGCTTTTTCTGGGAAGATTCAGAAAAGGTGCTTCATTTGGAGTGTTTGGAAGTTTTTCTTAGCGTTTCATTGCAGAGTGCGATGCAGTGCTCGAGCAGGAAGTAGAAGGGCTAACTTCACCTTCATAATATTCAGATCTGTTTTCCTTTACTAATGTTTAGTGAATCCTACTAAATGGGTAAGGCTTTTTTATTGCAGAGAATTTGTAAAATTCCCAATTTGAGGAATTTTTAAAAAGAATGATTACTTAAAATTTTGTGCAAAGAACAGAAACACGTCCTTCTTGATAAAGATTATTCGATATTAACTTTACTGTAAAGCCCGACGGTTTTATGATGTTGCTGCAAGAGTAAGTATTTCCTTTATGGAAATATCAATCTGCACACGTATATCGCCGAAGACCTCGCCTGCGTCGCAAAAAATTATGTGATTGTTGACGTCATTATATATCTATATATATATATATATATATATATATATATATATTTATATATATATATATATGTATGTATGTATATGTATCTATATATGTGTGTGTATGTGTATATATCATATATATATATATATATATATATATATGTGTGTGTGTGTGTGTGTGTGTGTGTGGGTGTGTGTATATATATGATATATATATATATAAATGTATATATATATATATATATATATATATATATATATATATATATATATATGTGTGTGTGTGTGTGTGTGTGTGTGTGTATGTATTAATATTGTGTGTGCATTTTGGTAAGAGTGAGAAATACTGATAATGATGTACGTTTATAAGAATTGTAAGCATTTTGTTTTCCTCCTTCATTGTGTGGCCTATCGTTCAAAAGTAAATGTCCCTTGAATATGTGTTACAGAGTTTTCCTTAGTAATCATCAAAACGTAATATTTGTGAAGCCCATCACTAGCAAATTTTCTTAGGTTTCCTGTTTCTAAAAGTCTTTTCAGTGTTTTCCTTTGTAGATATACTATAAATATGCGTATTAAAAATGAATTATTTAGCATGCTATTGAGCACAATTAAAAGGTCTTTTTAACACAACCTGAATTTTTATGATAATGTTCGAAATACCTATGACACACATCTTTAATATCTTCTTAATTGGCATTTGTCTAGAAGTCAAAGCTTTGTGGCTTCCAGAGATTTTATATAATTATTTTCACCTTAATTTCCTTAAGAAAAATCCAGGGACTCAATACTATGTCCAGTGACTAGCGATTGCAGTTGCTTTTAAAGAATTCTGTTCTTACTCGGCAATTTTTATTCCCCAAGTAAATCATGCCAAGTTCTTAAAAAGAATCTTTCATTATTAACATCATACATCTGGCTATTTTCCTTTAAGGAATCCTAAGCGTTTGACTTTTCCGGATATATTTATATGAAAGAATCCACCAAAGAAGACAGTATTAATGGAAGGATAGGTAAAGATTAAAACAAAGACTATCCTGGTGGCCTGAATCCCTCAACCGGCCCAAGCAACGTGAATAGGTCTAAGTTTCCCCTCCCAGGCCCAACATACGTTTTTCAAAGAGACGACTTGGAAGCTTTTGTTGGCCAATCCTTACCCTGTTAGTATGTTTTTAATTGGCACTAAACCCACAACAAACACTCAATCACGAACAAACAGAATCCCTTGCTAGGAGA
Organism: Macrobrachium nipponense; assembly: GCF_015104395.2. Classification (NCBI taxonomy): domain Eukaryota; kingdom Metazoa; phylum Arthropoda; class Malacostraca; order Decapoda; family Palaemonidae; genus Macrobrachium; species Macrobrachium nipponense. The sequence goes on from NC_061087.1 coordinate 5,200,452, forward strand.
GTAACTGAATTTGGTGCTCAAAATTGGGGTTTTGGGGTTGGCAGAATTGATCGCAGAGCGAGGTTGCTCCAGAGGGGGGAGAGGGAAAGTTTAATTGCCTTTGAAACAACAGAAAAATTGAAAATTGACTGATTGGGTTCATTTGCCTTCGACGGTCTTTATTCCACAGGCGTATTTTCGAAGAGGATTTAGTTGGAGTAAGTAAAGTCTAGATAATTGACAAGAGCCATGGACTCTAAAATGCTATCAGTCTGCTCCAATTGCTTTATCCTTGGGAACCCTTTGGCTTTATTTTGGTTGCAGATGGAGATTTGTATGGAAAACGCTATCTGGGGTCTTTCGTCAATACAGGGATGCCTTTGTGGAAGAGGATGGCTCTGTCTTGGTGTTTATTGTCAATTTTTTCGTGATTTTTCTGTGACACCGGTGACACCTGAATTAATTTAATTTTCGTGTGCTGGAAGACTGCTACTTTAGATTAAAAAAAAAAAAATAATACACATTTCATGAAAATGGTTGAAATTAGCAAATAAGAAGAAAGTTTTCAATGAGGATAATATGACACGACAAAAATCTTAGAGATGAATATTATTTATGAACGAATTAATGTACTTGATAAATACGAATTTTAATGTAATGTAGGGATTATTATTAGTACTTAGTGAAAGAAAATTATTGAAAAATTTCGATTTTTAAAAAAATGAAAATAATATGAAAACGTTGTTTTTTTTTCAAATTCTAAAAGAAAACTTTACATCTTTTGTTTTAAGGTTTCATGGCTTGTGTCAGATATACTCATAGTAAATCCCTTTACACTCTTTGAATAATAGATCAGTTACTTGAAGAATATTGCTGCTGTAAAATTTAAGAAATTTCAGTCTTACTCTTTCATGATCTTTTAGTCCTTTGGTGACTCATTCTTTTCATTTTGACTTCGAAATTAACAAATAGAAAAGTGAGTTTGGAAAAATTATGTATAAATATGTATGTAAATACCACTCTCCTTTACTTCCTATAGGGAGTGACTTAATAAGTAAAATCTCTCTCTCTCTCTCTCCTCTCTCTCTCTCTCTCTCTCTCTCTCTCGTCTCTCTCTCTCTCTCTCTTCTTCTCCCTTCATCTCTCTCTCTTCTTCCTTCCTTTCTCCTCTCTCTCTTTCTATATATATATATATATATATATATATATATATATATATATATATATATATATAATATATATATATATATATAGATATATATTCGAAGAAGAAAAGCCGGTAATGTGTGTATATATATGTATATATATAATATTATATAATAATACCTATATATATATATATATATATATAATTATATATATATATATACCATACATACATACATGCATATTACGCATTTTCTTCGTGGGGTGTGGTGGATTTAGAAGGCGATGCCTTCAGTTTCTCAGTTTCTCAGCAATCCATTTTTTGATAGGTTGCTAGCTCCATGGCCTCCGGTAACCAAGCTGCAA
>NC_061087.1:5211942-5271942 GCF_015104395.2 Macrobrachium nipponense
CTATTGTCCTCTCAGCTTTGCTTCAGAGACCATTAATTGTAACTGATTTATCACTGGTGATGGCTGCTTTCATACTGTCCATCAGAAAGCACTTGCTGATGATGTGATTAGGAATGGGTCTTTAGTTAATTTTTTCATGAGAACTTTTGCAGAAAGATCCATATGAAGATTTCTAAAGATAAATAACGGAAAATTTAGGAACATTAAGATTAACGAATTGTATGTGTGTTTTTTTTTTAGTAATAATATCAGCGAAATGTACGAGATTTTTACTAGATAATGTCCCCTTTGCTACTTTGATTGGTATTTTATATTATATTTTGAAATATGTTTAGGCGAAGGAAAGAAAATTTGAAATCTTTTAACATAATAGTTGATGTTAGAAAAAATACTTTTTTTTTTTTGGACATATGAGAAAATATCTTCGTAGAAACGGCGTCATTATAATGTCTGTTGGTTTTTCTCACCTGTTGTTTTCAAAAATGTGTTTATATAAATGGGTAAGGGAAAAATGACGAAATAGTAGTGAAACCTTTTGGTTTTCTTAGCTGAAATTTCTAAACCCTTTGTGTTTATAATTGGGGGATGGATGGGGGGAGGGGAGAGAACGCGCCCAGCAATTCAGATTAAGAAGGACATTTAGATGTAGTCTAACTCCACCTATGGCGCAATCTGCCTAATTAGGCAAAAAACGCAAATTCATAATTTTATTGCAAAAATGGTCACATGGATAGGTTGGGGGCATAGGTACTTTAAGCTTTTATGGAAATCTTCAGTAAACTTATTTACGACCACATCCTTTCCTTCAGGCGGATGGGTCACTGCTGGATGAGTCTGAAGCGTTAACTATTGGTGTAATTGTGTACTCACTTCTTACTTTTGAGCAGCAGCTAATGAAAGTGTCAGCAAATGCTGCAACGAAGTGAGATGTTGTACATAAGGACTGGTGTATTTATAGCAATGATGGTCATTTGTCCATCGTTTACTAGAATGTTTGTCTTCGGCGGGATGGATGCTGCTAATGCCAGAGATTTATCTCTCATAGTGGTTCGTTGTGGTGGGTTTCTGTTTCCTAACATAGCCACTTATGACTTGGACCATCGACGGATGGTATTTTGCGTGCAAGTTTTCATAATTTGTATTTACAAGAGATTTTTCACATTCCACTGCCGTGATCCTCTTTTCCATCCGAGAGAATCCAGGTTTGCTGAAGTTCTAATAATTCTCAAGAAACTGTCGCTTAGTACATTGTACAGCCTCACCATTTTACATGTTACGTCTTCTCTGGGATTATTTATACCACAAACCTTTATTCGTTTTACCTTCACATTTATCTCACGGCACTTAATCAATACAACCCCTTCGTTGTCTGAAACTAGAAACTTTCCTATTATTAGTATTTCCATTTTTTTTATTAAAATTCGTTTCACAAAAAATCCAAGGCAAGATAGCTTACACTCATCAATACTAACTCAACCCAGTTTGAGTCACTGGTACTCTCCCACCACCACCACCACCAAACCGCAGCGTATCATTTGTAAAACCCACACAATCGATTTTTATCAACTCCTTCAAATCTTGCATCATTCATTTTTCGTCTTTGCTATCGTAATTATCTAACAACACATCAAACTATTAATGCTAAAAATTTATTCCCTTTGGGCAGTCTCTCAGTTTGCTAAATGATCGTCTCACATTAATTTTCCCTCCAAAGCAAACACTTTCTTTAAGTCCGTTGTTCTCATACTTCCCAAACATTTCTGTGTCTTTGGCACATTTCTTCCTCTCGCTTTGTTTAATTTCCTTGATCTTCACTTCCAGATGACCACCATGCAGTTCTTACCACATTTGTATTTTTATTCAAAACTCATTCTTCAGATATCATTAAGTATTTGCCATTGAGAGTACTCTCTTCTTTGAAGTGTGTTTATAATTGCATTCTCAACCATTCTTACATAATTAAATCTCCCTTTTCATTTCATTTTTCCTGCAACCAACGAAGTATTGTTCAGATATACCTCCAACCGTTCGATTCGCACCGATCTAGCCATCAACTTATATTCTCGTTCAGTGCTAATAAATGATTTAGCAAGCGTTTTAGGTCATCAAGTCCTTTTTTAAAAGTATGTTTGCTAACTTTAGTCTTCTGAATTTGTTTATTTCAGTCACTCAGACTATTTAAGGATGTACCTTTACAATTTGCCACTTTTATATTTATTCACCTGTGCCAGCCTTCCCCAATCACCCAGCGATATATTCATAAAACCAGTTTTTCAAGGGTTTCTCCTCCAAACACACCTAAAAGTTTCCTACCTTGAGTTATATACTTTTGTAGAGAAACGAATCTGCCATTAAAACAGAGAGAGGGGAAAAAAGTAAAGCCAATCATCACCCTGGAATAACTGGAATTGCAGTAATTAAAAAATGAGTTATTTCAGCGAAGTTTAAAAAAATTCAAAATGCTTATTCTGCGTCTTGTAATAATGGAAGTACAACATAGTGAGGGAAGTAGAAAAAAAAAACTGAAACTAAAACTAATTAGAGGTATACAGCTCTTTGGATAATCCTTCAGTAATTGATGTGTTGATTGTAGAACATTTATATGTTGGAAATAATTACTAAATAATTACCAGTAGAATAAGGTTCTCCGTTGGGTGTTAATGCTTACAGTGTACCTTGACAGACATTGTTTGTAATGCTAGACTCTTGGCAGTTTTCCTTCAGCTAGAGCTACATCGCCATGCCTTTTATTTTTCATCCCCTCACAGCTGCCCAAATCCTATTAATTGGTCATCCTCAAGTTATAACTCTTCCTTTAATGGTAGAACTAAGTGAATCTAGAGTATGGTTTGGTTTACCTACGGTTAGTTTTCCAAGTTGCATGTAGATATTGTGTCTTCAGAATGTACGTGCTTGCATAAATGTGGAAGAACAAATATTTTTTTTATTATCTATGGAAGATGGATATATGCATATACATGAACTGTATCGTATGTATTAGTCTGGGATAAGAGTGCATGTATGTTTTTCAGCCTGAATCCTATTGATCGTCTCTCTCTCTCTCTCTCTCTCTCTCTCTCTCTCTCTCTCTCTCTCTCTCTCTCTCCTGTATAGTTCGCTAAAGCGTTTTATTGGTCAGAATTTATTTTGGTGCTTTATTCACTTCTTTTCGATTAATTGGAATTCTCTGTTAAGACCGGATCCGGTTTTTGAGCCTAATGGCATTTTACTGTCCGACACAAATTTTAACAATTGTTTTCGACGCTGTTGATAGCGACGTTGTCATTTTATATTTGCTGGCGAAGATCCCATATTTGGGGTGATTCTCTATCATAAATACGTGATTTTTAGGGCCTAATTTCCGCCTCATTAAATGCAGGTGATTATTAGTTTAATATATCACATATGTAATAATCCTTGTCTTTAATTAACGGCGACGCCAACAGTTCCAAAGCGATTTGAAACCCCTCGGGTTTCTTTTTCGTTTATGCAGGTACAGTTCATATCTTGTGTATTACTGATGCTTATTAATGTATGTTATCAGATTTATCTTCCTTATGTATCTTGAATTATGCTCAGCTGTTTCCATTTCTCTTTTTTTGCTTCTATCTGTTGGTTACTGTGAGTAGATTGCTGGTTTATTTGAGACGAAAGCGTCTTGGGAATTCAAGAGAAAGAACGATAGGATCCTTAGTCTCTCTCTCTCTCTCTCTCTCTCTCTCTCTTCCTCTCGTCTCTCTACCTCTCTCTCTCTCTCTCTCTCTCTCTGCTCATGCTTCTGATGAATTTCCATTAACATGTTATCCTATATCATATTCGTCGTTTTTATTAGGCTGAGTCTTTTTAGAGTTTGTGGTTTTAAGGAAAACCAAACCATCTACTTCCAAGTTTATCCTCTTAACTTCCTGTTCCTGTGCCTACACTTAAGGAGCATATGCAGAACTTCTAATCCCCCCACCCCCTTACTTATGCTGCACCACTCTTGAATACTCCAATTTACTTCCGCGATATAAGTCACTTTCATTGTGAAATTTTCGGCCTTTTGTAGATCACTCATTTTCTCTCGTCAAAAGTCTTTTGAATATAGAATTTTTCCTCCTACGTAATCATGCGGTCTCGATTATTCTACGCGATCAGATGACCCTAAAATGCCCGATTTTTTCTACGAGATCTAACCACCTTAAAAGTTCCTGATTCAGCATCACATTCATTGTATCTGTATGTCTCTCATTTGCACTCTGTAATTTGTCATCAGAAAAGGCTGGGAAATTAAACTAGGCCCTGTTATTGGCATTCTGGGATATCAACAATATTTCTTAAGGTTCAGCTTTCCTCATTCTTTTCTACAGGTGTTTTGTCTAAAACGTAGACAAAACTGTATTTGAAAATTTAACATCACTGAGAGAGGTACAGAGATTTCTTCCGAAAGCTAACTATTTATAGTCCCTGACGAGTGTCGACCAATAAGGAATACTCTATGGTAGTTTTGTTATGGCAACCGCTGCTTACTCTGCATTAGGTACCGTAAGTGCAGAGATTGTCTTCCGGTTGAATTTTTTCATCTCTTTCTTCATAGTGGACTTAACACGGCATTGGAAGTGGCATACAAATTTGTGGTTATTGATTTCATTCGATACCGATTGTGTAATCATTGTGCACCATGATTTGGGTTTGTAGTGTATACTTTTTACTTTTAAGTATTAAGCATGTATACACTAATTTCGAGGGCTTTCACTGGAATAGCTTAGGTCCTTTCATTCACATGCTTAAGTATCTTTAATAGCAGGGTCATATTGAGTTCATTTTACATCGAATACATGCTAATTCTTCACTTATGCCTAAGCGCTAGAGAGTAAATGAGCTCCTGAAAAGTATGAGTGTAATTTTTGAAAGAAAACTATAAATGAACTGCCGGAAATGTATGAGTGTAGTTTTTGAAGCAACTGTGAATGAACTGCTGGAAATATATGTGTATTATGTGAAGCAACTGTAAATGAAACTGCAGGAAATGTGTGATTGTATGTTTTGAAGCAACTGTAAATCAACTGCTGAAAATGTACGAGTGTAATTTTTGAAGCAACGTTAAATCAACTGATGCAAAATGAAATATATGAGTGTAATTTTTGAAGCAACTGTAAATGACCTGCTGAAAATGTGTGTATTTTGTGAAGAAAATGTAAATGAACTACTGGAAATGTATGAGTGTAATTCTTGAAGCAACTATAAATGAACTGCTGAAAATGTATGAGGGTATGTATTGAAGCAACTGTAAATGAACTGCTGAAAATGTATGAATGTATTTTTTGAAGCAACTGTCAATGAACTGCATGAAATGTACAATTGTATGTTTGAAGCAACTGTAAACGAACTGCTGGAAATGTATGAATATAATTTTTGAAGTAACTGTAAATGAACTGCTGAAAATGTATGGGGCTAATTTTTTAAGTAACTATATGAGCTCCTGGAAATATATGAATGTAAGTTTTGAAGCAACTGTTAATGAACTGCTGAAAATATATAGGTGTAATTTTTGAAACAACTGTAAAAAAAAATGTTGCAAATATATGAATGTAATTTTTGAATCAACTGTAAATGAACTACTGAAAAAATATGAGTGTAATTTTTGAAGTAACTTTCAATGAACTGCTGAAAATATATAAGCGTAATTTTCGAAGCAACTGTTGCGGAACTGCTGAAAATGTATGAGAGCAATTTATACAGCAACAGTTAATGAACTGCTGAAACTGTATGAGTGTAATTTTTGCAGCAACTTAATGAACTCTTTAAAATATATGAGTATAATTTTTGAAGCAATTGTTAATGAACTGCTGAAAATGTATGGAGCATTTTATACAGCAACTGTCAATGAACTGCTGAAAATGTATGAGTGTAATTTTTGAAGCAACTGTCAATGAAATGCTGAAAATGTATGAGTGTAATTTCTGAAGTAGCTCAATGAACTGCTGAAAATGTATTACGGTAATTTTTGAAGCAATTGTTGATGAACTGCTGAAAATATATTGATCAATTTATACAGCAACTGTCAATGAAATGCTGAAAATGTAAGAGTGTAATTTTTGAAGTAGCTGTCAATGAACTGTTAAAAATGTATTAGCATAATTTCTAAGCAACTGTTGATGAACTACTGATAATATATGAGAGCAATTTATGCAGAAACTGTTAATTAAATGCTGAAAATGTATGAATGTAATTTTTGAAGGAACTTACGCAACTTTAATGAACTGTTGAAAATGTATGAGCATAATTTTTGAAGAAACTGTAAATGAACTGCTGAAACTGTATGAATGTAACTTTTGAAGGAACTGGAATTGTTGAAGCAACTATCAATAAACTGCTGGAAATGTACGAATGTAATTTTTGAAGTAACTATAAATGACCTGTTGGAAATGTATGAGTGTACATTTTGAAGCAACTATAAATGACCTGCTGGAAATGTATGAGTGCATTTTTTGAAGCAACTATAAATGACCTGCTGGAAATGTATGAGTGCATTTTTTGAAGCAACTATAAATGACCTGCTGGAAATGTATGAGTGCATTTTTTGAAGCAACTATAAATTACCTGCTGGAAATGTATGAGTGCATTTTTGAAGTATCTGTAATCCTGTTGATCACTTCCAAATTAAGGAGGAAGAAATGCATCTGATGACATTCCTTCTATTATTTATCATTTGCCAGATACCTTTTGGCCACCTAGAAAATATACTGGGCAACTGTTTCCTATTGATATCCCGTTGTGAAGCGTGGCAGGTAGTTTGTTGATAGATATAAACATATAATTGTTGATAAATATAGACATTTTTGTGGAAATGGAAAGGAGTTACAAAATGTGATAAAGTGGTATTATTATACCCCGCTGTTTGGACGATAGATTAAGCGATAATTGTTGTGATTTATGTTGGTCTTTATTGAAACAAAGGATGTTTTAGCAATTTCCTTGTGAGTTTGATTTGACATTCATACGTAAATATAAGCCAACAATTTCGTGAGAAGCTAGTAGCTCTTGAGTCCTTCGCCACAGGTTGCAAGGACCTATAGTCGCACAACTGCCAGGTTCAAGATTGCTTGCTTGGGTTAACAGAGGCACAGTGGGATGTAATGGAACGTGCCAAAAGTATTCGGGACCTTTCTTCTTCTTCCTCTTCTTCTTACTTTTCATTTATTCATAGATAGATATTCTGTTTTGTGGAAGACTTTCCTTACCATGTTCTAGTTCTTGGAGTATTCAGTAGGAACAGTGTTTGTGCGGGGGGCCGGGGGGGGGGGGGGGGGTGGATGGGGGGAGACGGGTTATAGAGAGAGAGAGAGAGAGTTTATTTAAAGATACCAAGACAAAATCAATCGTTTTTAATTCCGATATTCGTATAAAAAAGATAAACTTTTACCAGGTAACGCAAGGCATTAGCCGCCATACCCAGCTTTCCGATATCTCCCCCTATCTGTCATTTTCGCATTTAGGGGCTTCCATTTTGAAAATGGCCATTGCATGTTTGTATTATATAAGTCATTAGAGTAGCATTTCCGAACGTGCATTTGACAGTAGTGGTAACAGGTAAAAGTTTAATGAAAGTTAGTTAAGCAAAGTTTTGCTTGTCTGACTCACTCTATCATGCATTAGGTGTCATTCTATCCATTACCATCTCTTATCCCGTGGGCGTTTGCTTTTAGTGGTGTTTGTCTAATGCGCCGTGTTTTAATGGGGGCCGGCCAAATCGTCACTCTCCATTAAACGCAATGGATGGTATTTATCACTCAAACCACACTAGCTACGTACCTGAACCCTTCTCGTACCTAACCCCGTTCAACCATTCCCCCCGTCCCCCCCTCCCCAGGCATCGGCCCCCCTCCCCCACTCACTTTTTCTCTTTTTCTTTTTATTACGGGGTTCTGTGGAAAATATCGTGTCGACGTATCTTTTGTTGGTGGAGGATTTCAAGCCATTTGTTAGCTGAAGTTTTCACTCGACGAATCGAAGTCTAATGGAGGTAGCACTTAATATATATACTACGCTTGTTAGTCCTAGGCCATTTAATCGATTCTGTTTTTTTCCCTTTAGGTTATTTTATCTCTTTTGGTTAAAGCCGACTGAAACATCTGTAGGAAAATTTACAAGTAAATTAATAGCGATGACAATATCTTACAAATGACAGTGATAACAATCCGCAACGGAAAGTTGTGTTATGTTGACGTAATTTATTAATGTATTTATTGATTTATTTGTTTTTTGAAACAAAATATTTTACATTTATGGCAGCTTGCTTAATGAACACGTGTACTCTTAGTCGGTAAATAAGGGCGTGTTCTACTTATCCTCGATAACCATGGTAATTCCTACGCCATTTTGTAATGTTAAATTAATTTGTTGTTTTCAACTATCTCAAGTTAAAAAACGTAAAACTCATCAATATCAGGGGTTCATATTTTTTCTCTCCCGTAACAAGAAGAAAAAGTCTAGCATTCGTTCGGCCTTTGTTTTCCAATGTAAGATTGCCTTGAGTAACCCAGGTCGTCAAAATCTTTGTAAAAATATAAATATTTTTTTTATTTCTGTGGCTGATTTTGGGGAGCAGGATTTTTTCTTTTTTTAATTTTTTTTCAACGCGGAGAGGAGACGTGTAAGGTGGCAGGTGGTGGGGGCGGGGGTGGGGATGGGGGTTTAGTGGAAGAATTTCAATAGCTGTATCTCGAGCAAATGTATCTTGCTTCCATTTTAATAACAAAATCAGGGACCCGTGTTCCTTCTTTATTAAAATCTTGAATATATTTTGGTGAGGAATATTTATTTTTCTCCGTCCAGAAATACGTTATTTATGCAGTCAGATTTATGCCTCCGGTTTAATATTCAGAGAAAAATTACGCATAAATTATTTTTGTTTTGAGGAAAAATGCCGCCTTTTTTAAGGCCAATTAATCTTTGCTTGCATATGTAAACCGCAGAGGCGCTTGCTTACTGGTCGGCCGGGCAACGCGCGCCACGCCGCTGCTATTCTTTTTATCTCATTACAAAGCAAGAATTAATTTCAAACTGTCCTCCGTTTTGTATTGAACGATTTAGCTTCGTTCCAATTATTATTATTATTATTATTATTATTATTATTATTATTTTATTATTATATTCAGAAGACGAACCCTGTTCATCTGGAACAAACCCACAGAGGCCATTGACTTGAAATTCAAGCTTCCCAAGAATATCGTGTTTATTAGAAAGAAGTAAATATAGAATTATTCTCAAGCTATAACTATTTGTATAATTGTTGGCATGTTTTGTTAATAGTTTCGGCGGTTGTATGTGTGCCTGGTCATAGCGCGATCGAGTTAAATGAAAGGTTGGTTTAGTTTGTTTAAAGAAAACTCCTTATATTGTTTCTGTTAACAATTTGGCATTTCCTAGTGTTTATCGTGTTCATAACGATAACAAAATGAAGTTCCCTTCGTCTTTGTGTCTTAAAAGGTTAAGGATGATAAGTTAAATGTTATTGAAAATTATACACAATTAGAATGAGTAATTTGATTACACATGTTTATGGTTAATAATAATAATAATAATAATAATAATAATAATAATAATAATAATAATAAAAATGGATGTGCCAGTGGAAATCGTACCCATAATCATAGGAGCACTAGGCACGATCCCAAGATCCCTGAAAAGGAATCTAGAAAAACTAGACGCTGAAGTAGCTCCAGGACTCATGCAGAAGAGTGTGATACTAGAAACGGACTCCTAAGGAGGCAGGATGCAACCCGAACCCCACACTATAAATACCACCCAGTCGAATTGGAGGACTGTGATAGAGGGAAAAAAAATGATAATAATAATAATAAAATAAAATAATAATAATAATAATTATAATAATAATAATAATATAATAAATAATAATAATAAATAATAATATGAAAAAATGTAAAGTCGGTCATGTTTTGGCTACTGCTATACTACTACTTAATAATAATCAATAATAATAATAATAATAATAATAATAATAATAATGATAATAATATGAAAAAATAGTAAAGTCAGTCATGTTTTTGGCTACTGCTACTACTACTACTTAATAATAATAATAACAATATAATTGAAAAGGAATTATGTAAAGACTTTTTAGTTCTGGCATTGATTGGTGTGCTTACCAACGCACAGTAAGTGTGTTATTTTCAGCTTATGGATACAATGTTCATATTATCCTAACGTATAATCGCCAACGAATGAATTGAATTATTGGGTATGTTATTCGCAACCAAAGACTACTTGTGGAGCTGTCCCTTGTGCCTCTCTTATCCTCTATTTTCTGCTACCATTTTTTTTTTTTTTCATTTATTCAGCTTGACCATCCATCACTCATTCTAATTGGTATTACTTTGCCCTTACGCGTTTTCATGGTAATGGAACTCCTGTCTAATTGTTGGGTTTCCCCTCTGTTTGTTTCTACTCTCTCTCTCTCTCTCTCTCTCTCTCTCTCTCTCTCTCTCTCTCTCTCTCTCTCTGAGTGTATGTGTGCTATGTGCATTAGTGCTATTTGCAACGCTTTTAAGCCCTTCTATTATATATCTTTGTATTTTATTGATATCAATTACTTAACCGGCCATTTGTTTTTATACATTGGTCGTGGTACCATTTAATGTCGATGGACTTGCTCAACTTTTAACTCGTAGACTAATGTGTTTTTCGTACTAGGACCACTTTAGACGTAAAAATTCGCTCTCTCTCTCTCTCTCTCTCTCTCTCTCTCACACACACAAATGGATTGCTTCAATTACATTTTAATCGTGCATGGTTCTCCATGAATGATGTATAATGCCATTCCATTTAACTACATTAGGAAGGCATGACGTTTTTGCATTTTAGATGTTTATCGGACCTACGGATGAAAACTTCCATTCAAAGTGCGCGAGTTGTCCCTTGGTATACCATTGTGTATCTCAGATTTTTTAATAGAAGTCACAGACTTCATTTTTAACAATTTCTGGTTTCGCTGTCATCCTAAAATCTGTCGGCATCGGCGTTTGTTTATACATTTGCAGTGCAAATGGCGTTGATTCTACTCTTAACCTAATTCCTTTAAACAATTCTTTGTCCCTGAATGGACAGAGGACTCTTCAGAAGACGATACCCTTTCGTTTCTAGCATGAAGTTTCCAGTACTATCTTCAAGCGTCCACGGAAAGTAAAGCGATTTTCGGCAGCAACGGCGTCGGGCACTTATTGCTGGTCACCTATCCGAGCTGTGATCAGTCACAGATGTGTGGCAACTTGATCGAGCATCTTAATTAAACACTGAACTGCCAAACGACGAAATGGCGATTACTGTGTCAGCATTAACTTGCTTCCAAAATCGGGACTGTGCAAGGGAGAAGGTTCTGTAGTTTTTATTAATCGCATTTTGCATATTATATATTTACTAAGAATTGTTTACTTGATTGCTCTGACAGCTGAATTATGGGAGAACAAATCTAAAGAAAAATTACCCATTATCAGCAGCTTCATTCATATGTACAGCGGAGCTTCGAAAAGGAAACCAATTCATTTGCCAACAATGTGACATTCGCCTCTATCTTGGGAGCACTTAAATACACAAGATGTTAAGGTCCTTTCATTTGAGCACCTCCTTCATTCATCAGCTCAGCGCATCCTGAATTGTTCTCCCCTCTGTATAACCACAACTCCTGAATTATAACCACCAGTCTATGTGCCTCAATTTTCTCAACATAATCAGACTATCTGAAAAGTCCTTATTCATGTGTGTATATATAATTTTAACATACACTCTCTTCCCTTTGGAGTGGGTGTCACTAGAGAGACTCAGCCTTTTGGTCGTCAACCAAGTCCCCGGGATGAGGGTGCTTGCTACATTCCCTTTTTTCTTGCTACCAGCTACCAAAATCATGTAAACAATTCTTACCAAATATGAAATATGCAAAATGGTATTGATAGGAATACTGAACGTATTTGTTAACCAAAGGATTAAAATCTACAGAACACTACTAACAGTATTATCCTTCCGTGGATACTCCCTCTATATATATATATATATATATATATATATATATATATATATATAGGTATATATATATGTATATATAAAGCCTTATGCAAAGAGTTGGCCCGACGATACCTTACATCCATTCCACTCTCTTGGTTCTGACACTTGTATCACAATTCTCGCCATTCCTACATGTATCTACATGCATGCATAATATATAGTATATATATATACTATAGTATATATAGATATATAATATATATAATACTATATATATGCATGCATGTAGATACATGAAGGAATGGCGAGAATTGTGATACAAGTGTCAGAACTAAGAGAGTGGAACGGATGTAAGGTATCGTCGGGCCAACTCTGCATAAGGCCTTTTTAGATGGTCTGGTATGCAGAGAAACTTGAGGCAGATAGACTGATAGTTACGATTCTAAAGTTGCGTTGGACGGCGGGGTTAGGAAGTGCTGGGTTGATGAATGAAGTAAGTGTTCGAATAAAAAAGCTTTTATATCATGTATATTTGAGTGTCCAAGATAGAGGTAAATGTCATATTGCGGATAAATGAGTTGAAATGCTTCATATGTGGATGAAGCGGCTGATACTGATTAATTTGTCTGCACATTTGTTCTCCCATAATTCAGCTGTCAAAAGAAATGGGTGTTATCTTTGATTGTATGGAACAACTTTCTATTTTACGGAGAGTAGCGTATTGATGATATGCGCAAACTTGAATTGGCTCACTCTTAAAACGTACCGGTGAGTGGAAACGCCATAAACTTCTTTATTTGTTGTAATAAGAAAATACATTTAAAACGGCTTATTGTTGCGTGATGCTTTCACCCGATATTATGTCAGGGATTAAAGAGGCGTTTCGTTAAAGATCGAGTCAAATTGGTACCTTGGTTACTCGAACGGTCATTCACTTCGCTAAAAATAATTCTGAACTTTTATCAAGGAAGGTATGTCTTGTTGCTGTTGCCATTGTTGGTATTACAGACATTTTAAAGGGGCAGTAATTTAGTGAGCGATATATTGGGCACTCATTATGGCCGAAAACACAGGCATCGTGTTGCACGGGGCATAATTGGCATTCGCTATAAACGAGTGTAATGGGAACTTGCTGAAACTGGATACCCCTGGCACCTGCTTCGGTCTGAATTCCGCGCTAATGGGTACCTTGGTCCGGCATGGTATTATGGGCATGTCACTGGATTGCATTACAATTCTTCAGTTAAAAGGGCTGGTGTTTTTGAGGCACTTGTATTTGTAGACGCTGTATACGTTCATACGAGTAAATACGCATTAGCTTTTCATGCATGTTACTTAATTGGTTTCAGTAAAATACAGTATTATAGTGTAAGGGAAATTGGTATTAACTTACTACTTTTACCAATATTTGAACGACAGTGGAGTAAATTGAAGTCATGTACTTGTTGACATGCTTTAATTATTGAACAAAGTTTTTAGGCACATAAAACTTTGTATTTATCTTCAGCCGCTGAACGACTACGAATCGTAATCTAAAAGTACATAGTCCTAGGGTCACTGAATTAGCAAAAAGCCAGTCTTGCTATTATTCATGTAGCCTTTATATTATCTCTTCACTCATAAAAATTTTGGTCTGTAACCAGTTATTTCAGAAGAGTGACTGCAAAAGTAACATGGATCAAGGCTTCATATTTTGTGCAAGGAATTCTTATCAATAAGGGTTGCAAATCAGTTTATCATTGAGGCAAGGTAATGATGCGGTTGTGGTAGAAGAATATTTTGATCTGTATTATGACGTGACTGTGCACGGGGTAGGCTTGAATCATACCTATTAGAACTGCCAATATTATGATCAATTCAAGGACACTATTGTTTAATTGTTTGCCAACGCTGTTTTTCTGCTCAGTTTTCTGTGCTATTCTGCTGGAGTTGAAACAGAAATATTTTAGTCACAGGTTCGTAATGCTACCTCAACAGTTTACCGTAGAAAATCAGTGATGAGACCTTAGTGAAATCTTGGTCGGTGTAATGTGATATTTCATAAATCGAAAACTGTTTGATATGTTCATATTCATATTAGACTAAACAAGATTTACGTCCATGCTTTCATATTCGCCTGCATTATGCCCTAAGGAAACAAATATTTTCCTAAGAACTTGGGAATTTTAAGGAACAGATAAACTCGTATCCCGTCCATCTTTCTATTTAATTGGTTGAAAACTAGATCCCAACACTTCTCTCTCTCTCTCTCTCTCTCTCTCTCTCTCTCTCTCTCTCTCTCTCGTCACTAAAGGCGTATCTAGTTCCACCCCGTAACGTGATTATTGCCAAGTAATCAAAGACTCTCTCAGTTGTTTTTACCGCTTTGTTTCACTCCGATTTATTGTGACTTTGGTTAAAAAATCACGAGGCTTGTCACGAGGATGCTTATCATTAATGCAATTGAAACCTTCGGTCCTCCTTTCTTTCCTATTTTTTTTTATTCCCTTTGCCCACGCATACTGCTGCTTATAGATTCTGTGATGGTCTTATCGAGAATTTCAAAAGTGAGTTGGTTTCTGCCTCATAAAGAAATACAGAAGTCTTAGTCATTGTATTGTTGTCTTTCATCTACGGTGATTGTCTTTTTTGTTGAGAGTAAGATATTCTTTTGAGTAACTGTAAATACTCACTTTTAAAACACAAGCATTTAGTTTGTAAAATAAAAACCCACTGACTTACACTCGCTCAGATACAGAAGTCATACTTTCACTCTTAGATAGAATGTTTCTAAGTAAATCGGTATGTTTTCCTATTCGCACATTTATTTGCCATCCTCTCGCCTCTTTTCAAGTTTTGTATGCAGACCGCAGGAAGCCAAGAATTGCTGAAGAAATTATGCTTTTACGACTGTTTGTACAATGACACGGATCATAAAACTTTGAAAAATCTTTTTCTCCGTCAAATTCATTCGCTTGATTGCCTCTAATGCCCCCCACATCTAATTCCCCTTCCTGAAGCCTTTAGTTCCATTAATCATTACAAAGCATTTGACAAAGACACTTCACTCCGAGTGCAGCGAGGTTCATTTTGTAACAGCTAATCATGAAAATGTTTTCAATGACTTTAGTCTCTTCTGTTTAGGAGATAATAGTAGAGTGTTGGTATATTGCTTCTTAACAATCTTCATCTATGCTTTGATAGCAAACATCTTGCTGGAAATAACTCATATCTGTGAAGTCAATAAGTAATTTGGTAATAGGGGTATATTATATTTTGCTGTGTTCATAATTCTGATTTCCCACACAGTAGCGTTATTCGAATCCACTATGTAAGACTACGTGTTCCCTGTTCGTCCGCGATAAGATCATTCGAGGTTGATGTTATCTGGCCTGGTTGGGTAAGCGTTGATTATTATTTTGATTTAATAAATGACATAATATATTCGGGTAAAATAGCTTACTTTAAATGGTAATCTCAACATCGGTAGGTTTGTTGTAAAGTGTATACAGCTTACTTTACTGGGATTTAATATTGTGGACTATTTTTTTCAAAATCTGCGAAGTACATGCTTCATAATTGTAGAAAGTTTTAAGATGAACGTACTTTCTTGAGTTGTGTTTAAGTCCATTTTGTACGGATAATTCTAAGCAAAACTTTTTTTTTATTTGGTTGATATTTTTTTTAACAGGTTGATTTAAACTTTTTACTAAAGGTTTCATTTTTGGGGAGGGGGTAGGGTATGGGGATCATGTGTTTGTATTATGCATTTGCTAAACGATGTTGGTTATTGGGAGAATGCTACTTAATTATTTTTCTGAAATTTTATTTATTAGTTTGTTCTGGTAAGCAATGTAAGGATACTAAATGAAGTGCTCTTTATGAAGCAGATTCTTGGAATCGTGACGTGGAAATTTCCTTATCAGGATGATTTGTGGAAATTTGATAGGAATGCATCAGGAAATGTCTTATGGTCGACAACTGTCAATGTAATTCATGCCTACTGTATTTCTGAAAAATTCTCTTCTTTGCATTAAAGAAAGAGAGTTGTGGACGGCTGACTAGATGCACAGAAGGTTGGATAGCATGTCACCAATTGATCTGACATTGCAGAGTACGTATCCTATATATGGTTAAAGGGGAGGCTGTGCGATTCCAGGTGTATATAAAACTAATGTCTATAGTAGGTGTAAGAATAACTTAACAATAGCTGAATAATAGAAATGTCGTTTACTTCGAAATTAATATTTCCTTGACGAAGGCTAGACAATAGTGTTTAGGATAAACCGAACTGACGGAACAGTACTGGAGAAAGTCACCCGTAAACTTCTTGAAAAACGAATGGGGATGCCCTCAGCCCTATAAGCTTTCTTTGTCCTCGTTGGATTTTGCTTATAGGAGCGACACGAGAAGGCTCGGGTTTGGTTCAGTGCTGAGTCATTGGATCAGATTTTATCAAATATACTGATTTGAGACAAGCAAAATGATTTTTTTTAACAGATGGAGAAAAGCCTCCTATTGGTTTGAAGGGTAAAGATAATTTTGCGGATGGTCTTAGGTAGAAATATCTTTATGAGTTCCTAGCAAATTTTTCTATACCCTACTTGGATATCCTTGGGGGCTGAGGTTTCTTACTGTATAATGACGATGTTGTCTGATCAGTTTCACAATAACAGTTATAATTAATAATTTTCTACGATTTTTTTTTTTTAGGAAATTATTTTCCTGTCAGTGTTGTCTCGCCGATCCTAGAATTTTATCTCTCTCTCTCTCTCTCTCTCTCTCTCTCTCTCTCTCTCTCTCTCTCTTCCGCATCTCATTTTGAAGCTCATCGCTTGATTTATTCTTCCCCCGAAGAAAATAGAAAAAATGGAAGGAAGTAAAAAAAAATCAAGAATCCTATTAGGGGAAACAGGCACTTAATTTCATTCCGATTGCAACCAACGTAATCACGGGGCTCTAATTAGCCATGTCAATCCCACGGCATTTAGTGGGGAAGACAGAGGAGGAGGAGGAGGAGGAGGAGGAGGAGGAGGAGGTATTGGAGCGAGGGGTGGAGAAGAAGATGGAGATGCCGAAGGAGTTGAGAAGTTGAAGTGCAGAGGAAGAGTAAAATGAAGAAGGAATAAGGAGGAAGGAGAATGAAAAGGTAAGAGGATGAAGTAGAAGATAGTTAGTGAGGGAAGTTGAGGAAGGAAACGAGAAGCCGAACGACGCCAAACTGGTTGACGGTGAAGAGGAATCTCAAAATTCAAAAAAAGACAGGATGGATTAGACGGATGGAAAGGTCAAGATAAAATGGTTGGAAAGGACGAGGAAAGATGAGATGGGAGGAAAAATGGGAAATTAACTGGTATTTTATTCTATCTCACGTTCTAAATTGACAAAAATGTCCCGCTGAGTGGTATGCTGAAGATTTGGGAAACTTTTAAGTGTGATTCCTGGTCGAGGAACTGTCATCCTGGAATCAGAAAACAAAGAAACGATGTAAGTGAACATGATGATGATGTCATTTAGAGGCGTCGCTTGGTAAAAACTTTGCCCCTTTGAAACCAGAAGAAAAATCTGTAGTGGAAAGGGAATGGCTGGGGAATAAGCTAAACAAGACAAAACTGCAATGAAAGGAAAAGAAATCGTCATATTGCGATGATGTCAAAAGATTTCGCGGGGTGGTAGTTTGTAGTTATTTTGTTGGTATTACTGTTATGCAAAAATTACTAGGGATTTGCTACGGATTCTTTACTCATTTTACATATATATGCATATTTGATTATATTTTTAATTCATTTTTGTCAAATTTTGAAGTTGTCATGTAGTTCACTCAAGGGTAAGCTCAAATTCGGAGAAAAATTCCCATGAAATATGTACATATCCTTATAAAATATCAACAGCCTATTATTATTATTATTATTATTATTATTATTATTATTATTATTATTATTATTATTATCATCATCATCTAAATCGCTAGTCCTTCACGGCGGCTGGACCCATATGAAAACTATACAACTGTCACTTCGGCTTTCATACTTTAGCTGCTGAATCATCGTGGATGTGTAGTAAAACTTCCCCAACATTTGCTGATTTGTACTGTATGACTACACAGGAGCCTCATCATCAGTACATCGAACCGCCCTTCACACACTTGGCCTCTCACCCCGATCTTGCACCTTCTCGATTCCTATATATTGAAGCCCTTCCATTCTAGCATCTCTTTCAACTCCACGCATGCAACCCTTTCAAGGTCCTCCTCTCCTTTCCCCTAACACACGTCCGAATCATCTCAAAATACTCTGTTCCATCACTCCACGGTGGGTGCCTGTTTACCAAGTTTGGTATTAGGAAGCTATTTTAATAGTTGCCGTGTTCTCACGATATCGGGATCCTTTTCTCTTGCCAAGTCCAAACTAAACGGTGTCATTTTATTTATGTATCCTAATAATACGTCTATGAAGTATTGTGTGAGTAGTATACAGTAAAAGAGGTTTTATTCAGGGTCGATGATAATTTGAATGCGAGTAACCCCCTTGTACATCTTTGTATGTACAGTTATACACTCTCACGGAAACCCTTATACTTCCTTCTTAGGTATAAAACTAGGTTTATGGAGACAGTTGTATGTGCAGGTGGTTGTTTCTTTAATATTTCTATACTTCAACTTCTCAATTCCTTCGGCATCCCCTTCATCTTCTCCACGCCTCTCTCCAATACCTCCAACTCTTCTTCTTCTTCTTCTTCTTCTAGTCACACTGAGACTGAAAATACACATACTGAGATAATTATGCCAAGCCATCCTCGATCCAGTTCCACTTCCAAGAGGAAAATTTAAGTGTTCTCCAAGAGGTACAATCGTCAAGTTGAATGTTGGCCTGATGAGATTTCATTCATATGAATAACTATAGATCTCTGTTCGTCGTAACTGGCTTCATTACTAAATTATGTTTGTCTCGAAAACACTTATATTTTCGTTTTGGAAGAGATAATGTACCACATTTTCAGTTACTTTTATTTTTTTTGTGCTTCTTGAGAAAGAAGATGAAAGAAGATTGTATGACAATAATTTACCAGTGCCAAGGAATATGTTTTATATAATTCGTTATCTAATTATTCTTTCGGAATGTTAAACAGTTAACATAATTTAGAGCATAATTTGTCAAGTCTTTTCTCCCGAGCATGATAAGGTTTTTGGCAGTTGAATTTGTTCGTTGTTATTGTGGCACCTATTCCTCCTCCTCCTCCTTCTTCTTTTTCTGCTATATATAATCAAAAAGAAACCTGCTGAGAAAGAAATGAGACAGGCGTTTTAACTTTGACGCTGCGTGACATATCCTGTCTGTTGATCGCCCTTCTTTGTTGATCCCCCACCGAAAGCACTGATCTGATCCTATGGCTGCAACCGCTACATGTTTTCGTTGATATTGATGTTTCAATTATTTTTCCTCTATTGATGAAAAGAAAGTAAAAAGTAAATGAATTTAGAATTGCGTGTTTGTTTTTCATCTATCTTTCTTAGTTGAAGACCCACTGGACATCTTTCCTCGTAACATGTATAGAATTGGAGATGTGATCGTGGATTGAATATCAAATGGTTACAGCAGTATCTCTGTTAAAGAGATTCTTCATAATTTTAACATTTTCAAAAAAAAATAAATAAATAAATAAATAAAGAATGTGCTGCTAAATAACCGTAAATATCCAGCGTTAATATTCACTTTTCACTAAGAACTGCAATAACCATCCCCGAAGAATGTTGGTGGTTTGTCGAAGCAATCTCCCATTTGGCAGTAATTAACATCGATTCGTCTTGCGGAGTTCCCCTATAGAACGTCTTCGAAACAGAGGCCTTTTTTTTCTTTTTCCTAGCACAATTTGGCCTTCCACGTTCAGGTTGCATCAGATGGCAATGATAGGGGGGTGCCTCATTTGCGTAGGTGAAGCTATTGAGTGCTCCACCTCTCTTGAGAGAGTGCGGAGTTGTTCAGTGCTGCGTGGAGAAAGAATCTTAAAGATATATAAATAGGGCTTAGGGTTTTTAATGGGAAGGTAAAACTGCAATGAAAAGGTCAGTTATGACGCAATCGTTAGAATAACGTTTTAGAGAAATGACGTCATGATACCGTGGTGACCTGCATGAGGACTGGGCAGCCGACATAATTAAGTAAAATAAGTTAATAATAGGTAATAACTAATAAGTCCAATTACTATCTGTCAAAAGTAAGCGAAAAATATCAGGAAAACTTTGTAAATAGAAGTCAATATAGATTCAAAATAGATAAAAAGTAACTAGCAATAGAAGAAGAAACAAAGCTTTTTCAAATGAAGAGAGATGAGGAGAATCACAAAGCACTATTAGCTGCATATTAATAACGAAGAGTGTAAAGATGACGACGATGATGATGGAATCATGTAAGACATGGAAGAAGACGAAGTTGGAGATGAGAAGACCGATAGGAATAGTAGTAGAGCGGTATCGACCGACTACAGAAACCCCATTATAAAGGGATTGGGAGAGTGATAGTCTGGGTATATAACATCGATCTGCGACCACGAGAGAGAGAGAGAGAGAGAGAGAGAGAGAGAGAGAGAGAGAGAGAGAGAGAGAGAGAGAGAGAGGCTTTTAAGATTGAGAAAATGGTCAAATGCTCCAGATTCCCATTTTTAAGCGGAGGTAGGCGTCATAATTACCCTGTAGCGATCTTTGATTTATTGATGTTGATAAAGTCACAGGAGGTCTGAAATAAACACCGTTCGGAGCTGCTCATCGCAAAATCTTCTTTGCTTTAAGATCTTGAAATAGTGTTGCTGTCAGCTCGTTTGTCTTAGCAATGCGCATTGTAAAAATAAAGCAATTGAGCTAATAGATAAACCTATAAATACTAGAATGCACTGATAAACACACAAGAGAAAAATCGAAATGACTTTCGGAAATGATAACCACGAGATAAAATTAACTTGTCCGAACGTCCGAATGTAACGCAACTCATGACATTCGCATATTTTGTACTTCAAAAGGAACTAGACAACGATCCATGAATCGGAGATTGATAATCAGAAAGCAGGAGGAGGGAAAGAATGGAACCTCATTTGATTAATGACTTGGCGAATCTAATCTCAATGACTTCTGAAAGATAAACAAGATGACAATGGCTTGTTTGCGTGACGGGGGACCCCGGCGAAGCCCTTCCCCCCCCCTCCACCCCCTACACCCCCGGTATCAATGCATGCACCCCATGCATAATTGCATGAAAGCTTCGCCTCCTGCTTGCTGTATATCATCCGTCTGACCGATATGCGGATTCACAGTTGTGCGTGTCTTTGCCGGGAACGTTGTTGGGACAGGCATGCGCATCGTGCGCAAGCTTTGTTTGTGTGCATATCTAGCAAGGCCAATTTTATGTGCAGGAATAGTTGATCTTTGCCGATAGAATTTTTAGCGCCCACGTTTCAAATCAACACAAGAGAAAGAAATTTAAGAGTCTCAGTATTGCCCATGTTGTTTTAAAGAAAATAAAATATTTGAAGTGGGTCGACGTTATGTTGGTTAAATGACTCGAAATCCAAATTTGTTGACGTGTCTAACGATGATTGTAATAACACACACACACACACACACATACACACACACATATATATATATATATATATATATGTATATATATATATATATATGCATACATACAGACTTACGCATTTTTTATCAGGTGACTGTTGGGACAACAGCGTTATTTTTGTAATATTTTGAATCTGATGCGTTTTCTTCACTTATTACCAACATGTATGTATTTCATAATCTTATGTTCCTTGTTTTCGATTTTCGCCTCCTTAATTATTTGGTTTTACTGGAAGAGACAGTATTTCAGTTGGCTGGTTAGTAAGGATTGATCCCGTCTGCTGGAACGGTCCCTTGACCAGAAGTGCCCGTGAGTGGACTTCTGAGAAGACCACTTGGTTAATTGCTCCATAAAAAAACTATAATTAAGGACCAGTATTTCAATTGGCGATTCTCAAACAGAGATTGTATTAAACACCAAGTGTATATGATCAGAGTCAGAAAATGTCAGGTTTTGTGATGTAAAACATCAAATAGCCAGCCCCTGCGGCAAAGCAGGTGTTAATTGTACGGATTTACGATTTTTAATCTTAATAGGATATTTCCACATTCAGCTTGCATTTCATAAACATAACTCACAGATGCAAAACAGCAAGTAGACCGTGGGGAAATGAGCATGGTTTCTCTTACACCACCTCCTCTCCTTTTTTACCGATTCCCTCTTCCCCCACTCCTCCCCCCAATTCCCCATCGACTTCTCCCCTCCCCCAGCCCCTCCCGATCTGCAAGATAAACTGCAAAAGGACGCCAAGTACGGCCTCGGTGATTGACAGGTAATAAGACGAACTCCCGTTCCCCTTCCTCAGGAGAGACTAAGAAAAAAATAATGCCTTATTATTGGCTGCCCTCTTTTGCTCTGTAAGTGTATAGCTATGGGGAATCAACATCCCCTCCTCCCTCTCCTTCACCCCGTGCCTTCCCCATAACCACACCCCGCCCCCCGCCCCGTTCCTGTTCTCCACCACCTTTGCTTCTGTATCTATAGTTATGGGTCGATTATTGTCTTTTATATTTATTAATTCTCACTTTATTTTCATTTTTCCTACCTTTGTGTTGGTTTAGAATCCTCGAGACGAAAACTTTTGTGTCCTTCAGAAATTGTTTGGGATTTATAGATTTTGCAGGTAGCATTTCTGTTCATATCTTTAAAAACAAAAAGTGACAGAGTGAGAGAAATGTGTAACCTTTTTCTGTTCTTTTTACTAAGCTTTTTTTGTATTTCAAATTCTTGTATCCAAATTTTTCATATAAAAGTTTACCTGTTACATTTTGTTGATCATGCATTTCCTTTTTTGTTTTTGGCACAATAAGAATGAAACAACTTACTACTGGCAGATGTTTAAATTCGAGTTTATGTGGCATCTATATATATATATATATATATATTATATAAAATGCACACACACATATATATATATATATATATATATATATATATATATATATATATATATATATATATATATATATATATATATATATATATATATATATATAGATAGGTGAAAATTGCAATTATAGGAAAAGATATGTGAAAATTACAATTATAGTTAAACGTGGTGCACACAGGAAAAACCGTGACCAATAACAAAGACATTGTTTAAGAAATTAAGTTTCTGAAAAAAGCCCAAACTCAATTACTATTTTTTATATATATTTTCATGTCTGTCATGAGTAATGATTATGTCTGCTATGAGTAATGTTATTCATATTAGATTTTATGTGCATTTTTGTGATTATATACATATATAGATATATATTATATATATATATATAGTATATTATAATAATACTATATATATGTATATAATCACATATATATATATATATATAATGTATATAAATCAGACAAAAATGCACATAAAATCTAATATGAATAACATTACTCATAGCAGACATAATCATTACTCATGACAGACATGAAAATATATATATTTTTTATAAAAATAGCAATTGAGTTTGGGCTTTTTTCAGAAACTTAATTTCTTAAACAATGTCTTTGTTATTGGTCACGGTTTTTCCTGTGTGCACCACGTTTAACTATAATTGTAATTTTCACATATCTTTTCCTATAATTGCAATTTTCACCTATCTTTTCCTTGATGAGGTAATCATGGATGTAACTCTTGGAAATATGAACCTGTATATAATGCTGCTCTAAACAATGACATTGCGTATGCGACGGACCCTTTCATTTTAACAAATTTACCGGAATGTTTGCTCTTAATCACACGGGTGTTTGTCCTTACAATTAACGCCCTGATTGGCAATTATCCGGTGATTTTCGGTTACGCTTACGCTTTTAGCGCTCGGCAGAAATGCGCTGTGTCACGAACAGGCACTTCAAGTCATGAGGAGGGGGGACTGTTTTGCAGGGGAGTGAGTGTCCTCCTTTAGGTAGAGAGATATAGAAATACGACGTGGACAGTTGTATGCTTTCTCTCTCTCTCTCTCTCTCTCTCTCTCTCTCTCTCTCTCTCTTTTCCTAAGTGCTCCTTTATTTCCTTTTCCTCCTCCCACGCCATCCTCAGCTCTCCTTCCTCCTATCCTCGTCCCCCGGCACCCCGCAGGACATACCGATAGCCCGTTCTGGCACCTTGAGAGCTCCTTGCCCCAGCCCATTCTGCCTCAGACACAGATCCTATTATTTGCTGAGAAACCCAATTTGGTGAGGCTTTGTACCTCACAGAAGAGAGAGAGAGAGAGAGAGAGAGAGAGAGAGAGAGAGAGAGAGAGAGCGAATCGACTGACAACTTGGTTGCCATCAACTGTGTTGGGGGTGAAATTTTTGTGAGCGATTTCGTCCACAGTTTTATTTTATATTTCTGTCCGTGGGAGGAGGTTAATGCTTCAAGAGCATCGGGGCAGCTGAACAGGGAATGCGATTTTTGCCATTAAGGAGCGGCGAGGACAAACTCGAGATGGACAACGACGAGAAGTGATCGAGTAATTACAAACCTTTGTTGGCGACTTCTTTGGGTCTTTTGATATGCAGGTTGTAGTGGTGTAAGTCGTCGCGTGTCGTCGTTTTCGTTGTTATTATTCGTTAGTTCTTTTGCTTCTTTTCCTTTGTTATAACCTTCATGTATTCAGTCGGTTTTTCAAGGTATGTCTCGTAGTTCGACAAACTGTGTATGCATAAGTTCCTTGACTTTTTTTTATTTACTTTTGTATGTTGTCTCCATGCATGGGTCTGGTGTTTATACAAATGATTAATTTATTTCTTAAACTATAGAAATTATTTTAAACTTGGATAATTAAATTTGTTTATTTGAAAAGGTGTGATTCATTTTTTGTAATGCGGTGAATTATATAAGCGACTCCAAGCCCAGTCCGTGTTCCATTAAGGAGGTCATCTTCATTCGTTAGTTTTCGTGTGTCTTTTAGTAGGATTACACAGAAAAGTGTGTAGATTTAAAAAGAAAATTCTACGAAGGATGGACTTTGTGGGAGTGTTTGAGAGAAGGGAATGAAACCTTCGACTCTGAGTTGTAAACTATACTAACTATACAAATTAAACGTTTTAATTCTCATGCACAATCCACTAAAGCACAAAGGAAGAGTGAGGTCATCATCGAGGTAAGGGCCATACTTATTAGCCAAAGTTGAGAATGAAAACCTCACATGGTCATTATTAGAAGTCAAAGTTCAAATGTGAACTCAGCCTTGGCTATAACTTTTGAAACTGATGTGCAGAGAGAGGTCAAGGTAAAAAAAAAAATCCTCCTGATACAATAAATCTGCGATATAGATTTCATTCACATTTGGTCACTATGGTCCACTAATGACGATGATGATCAGAGTGAGGTCAAGTCATGAGAGATGAAAGGTCAAAGAGGACTTTAAAATATGTTTTAGTATTCTCTTGCTTAGGAATGCATTCAGACACTCTTTCTCGTTCATACCTTTATGATTTTTAAAAATTTCTACTAATTGGTATTTTGTTTCATAGGTGTGTCCAGTTTCACTCCTTTCTTTTTTCCTTTTCCGGTCATTCACATTATTATTATTATTATTATTATTATTATTATTATTATTATTATTATTATTATTATTATTATTATTATTATTGTTGTTGTTGTTGTTGTTGCTGTTTTTGTTGTTGTTGTTGTTGTTGCATGGGGAAAAGCATATAGGATGAACCTCTGCATTTTCTAGAAATTATTGGTTCTTTTCATTATCTATGTTTATATCATGGTTTCTAAATTGGGATCTCGGACGTTTAATGTAATTTATTCACTACATCCTTTCCCATAAGTTTTTCTATGAGCAGTTCCATGGATTTACATCTGTACCAGTAATCATACTTTTTTCCCTAATAAATCCTGTTTATGGCCGTTAGTTTTCTCTTTAAATTTTGTTGTTGCTGTTAAGAAAAAAATGTCGTGCTTCTTTACCTGCGATGTTGCACATTTATACAATACAGATATTGAACCCAAATCGTCTTCCAAGTCTACCTCATGTCATCGCGCTGCGTAGTGTGACTGGCGTGTGATGGACTGACATCATAAGAATAACAATGAATGGAAGGAATAGAAAAATGTAATGGAAATAGAAATATAATTCAGTGTAAGTTTCATGCGAAAGCTTAACGCTTCGAAGATAATGCAGAATTTCGGTCTTACATGCTGGAAGAATGCGAATGAGTCGTATCAGTTTTTCAGTGATGGTTTACAGGCAGGTAACCAGCAGTTCTCTACTTCAGCAACTGCAGCACTGTTGGAGAAGCCTAACACTGGGACGTGAAGATCATTGTAGTTAGCTTTAAATATGTTTCAGGTCCTAAATATAACTGAAAGGAGTTATGATACTACACACAGACATATCCAGTAACTACAAGTTACTTTTATCCTGAATGGAATGATAAGTGTTTCGTGCCTAAAACGTATTCTTGATAGCAATGGAACACAACCAAACGCTCAAGTATTATTGCTACAAATAGGCCTAACGTCGGCAGGTTAATTAGGTTGTGTATCACTGACAGCAAGGACAATTTACCTCGGTATTTACTTTCTGTGTCAAAAGATTAACAGTACAACTAATTACTTGAGCTTACCTTTCGCTTTACTTTACATAGCTTGAAATGATAACTTTAATACCTTATAATTTTTTTCAAAAGTTTCTGCGTAAGATAACATCGTAGATCTTTGGTCACTAGAATTTAAAAGTAATTTTTGTAGACACTTATAAATTTGATTTTATATTTAAGAAACCCGTTTTCATCTAATGAATGAATGAATAGACTGATATTGCTATTTTGACATTCAGCCATGCTGACATTATTTTCTCAACCTACAGGAACCGAAATTGGAGCGTATGTGCCATCTTTCCGAGCAAGGTAAGTAGACTATTTTGGGGTTGATTTCTTTGAATTTTTCATCAGCTCTCCTTGTACACACATATGCACCTACACACTCTAACAAAGGTTCGTTCAGTGAAATGCGCCAAGATTTTTTTTTATTTAGTAATTAAATTGAATATATTCCGCGGCGCTCCTTGCACACACACTCGTAAAAGTTTTCGAAAACCCCTTTCAACTTCAGCCAAAAAAAAGGAAGAAAAAAAAAAGATGCACAGAAGTACGACGAATCGACTCTTGCATCCTATGCAATTTCTCCTTTCAATTGCATTGATTGCAATTCCTGAGGTATTGTGTTTAATCACCGTCGGTAAATGGAGTTGATTCGAGTCTTTTCTGTTGTTTTGCTGCGGCGCGTCTGTCCGCGCTTTCAGGGCGGATATTTTCGTTTTAGTTTCCAAAATTAGATTTGTCGTTCTTTGGATCAGTTTGGGTGTTATTTAATTGATCATTCATGGACAATTTGTATTTCAAGGCAGAGAAATAATAGCGTTGTGTCGGAACAATTCTGTAGAAATCGAAGATCAGGAATTACTCTGCGACCCCATTGCACTGTGTAACTTTTCGAAACGGAGAGAAGTATTGTTACTGTCGAAACGTTAATTCATATTAACATAATCGAGGAAGGCAACTATTTTGATGATTCTTACTTTCCACATAAATTAACTTTTTTTACATAAATTAAGTGCATGAAATAGTTTTTTGTTCTTTATTTTAACTTTTATATTGAACTAAATGTTTTTACTCGCAAGTAAAATTATGCATCGATACTATGTATGGAGAGTCTGATGGAACAAACCAGATTTATTTTTTTGTTAGTAAAGAGATAATTACTGTCTTGTATCAAATTAACTTTAATGCGCGCTTGCATCGAATTATGAATGATCAAAATCAGAGCAGGAAGACTAGAAATGATTAGTTTTCGAAACTGAGTGTGAATGGTAGGTTGGATGGAAGTCTGAGATATAGAATCTTAAATCTCTTGCGGAACCATGCACTGGAACGTTGGAGAGGATTAGAAACCAGGAGCTGTGTGAGTAGAGAATTCGGATGAAAGGAAAAATGTTGATCATTCTTTCTCCCTTTTAATTGCGAAAGAAACCTGAAAATTAGTAGAATTTACAAAGAAGGAACTCACACACTACAAGGACCATATCTTACTCAGCTTTTGGGTTGACAGTGATCTTCCATTTGCGCTCAAATTATTGCATTTCTCCTTTCTGATATCTATTTCACTAAATATACTAGTAAGACTTGATTAATTGTCGACACATTCAGCATAGAATGACAACCCCCTCCTGACAACACAGTTTGTAGGCATATCGTGTTATCTATGAAGGGAAGATTTGCACAGTATTATTACGTGTGCAGAAGGAGGTTCCGGTTTTCTCTCTCTCTCTCTCTCTCTCTCTCTCTCTCTCTCTCTCTCTCTCTCTCTCACATAAGCACAAGAACCTCTTGAAAGAATATTTAGTTTTCCTTTGTTTTTCTTGCTGCATTGCAAAAGAAAATTAATTAATTGTAAAGACGCACTTGGAAAGATTAATGAACATCATACCAGCAAGTCAAAACGATAGGGTGCATTTGCCATCACTTCATAGAGCAAAGTGCAAAGCAAAATGATGAAGAAGACAGAACAGACAGACTGCCAATCGTGGCCTGAGGTAAAGCTTCTGAACGTCGATTCGCATTTAGCTTGCTAATTTATCAAATGGCATCAAGGCGCAGTAAATCTCAGGAGCTTAATCCTTGTGTGTATATTCCCCAGTGAAAAGAATACAATCATAAAGACGACCATAAAACCTTCTCGTTCCATCTTGCGTAGGGATGATTAGCATAGCGTGCATGACATAATTTATAAGCACTGTAACCATTAGGATAATGAAATCATACAAACTGTTCGTTCTGTAATAAGTTTAAGTGTGGCAATTTCCTTTATTAGCAGAGGTTTCTTCTATTTTTAAATTCATACTTCGAGCTGAGTTTTTGCTGTCATTTTTTTTTTTTTCCATTTTGATATATGTCATCGAGGTGTCTTTACGATTGTTATCATAATACCTTACTCTTAGGGAAATGATGGCAGTTTGACATTCAAAGCTCTCTCTCTCTCTCTCTCTCTCTCTCTCTCTCTCTCTCTCTCTCTCCTCTCTCTTTCTTGCAGTATTATAATAACAGAATGTGTCCGTTGATAGAGATTATTGGCTTTCGTGTGAATAGCCATTAATATCTCATTTTTAAAATCTGTTTGAGAGCATTGTATTTGTATCAATCCAAATATTCCTTAGCACGGATCTTATGTTACAGAATTGAGTTACTTTCCATTTACATGCTCTGAGATGCATTGTGCATAGCGTGCTTTCGTTCCATTTTATGTTCAGGCAGCAAAAATATCTGAATAATCGGATATTAGATCGTGCTTGCAATATTCTGCAGATGTCTCGCACAGTTATTCTATATAATGATTCAATCTGTGAAATCTCGTTATTGCGCCGTTTGTCGTAATCAGTTGACAAAGAAACAGATGACTGTGATTTGAATTAGGCACACGGCCTTTACCGTATTTTGCGCCGATGACAGTAATTCCCTGATTGGTCGGTTGACATGACTCTTCGCTTGTCGACAATTTCTAGATTGGTCGGTTAAGTGGTCTTTGCATGTCGACATACATGGAGTTGTCGGTTACGCGGTTTTCTTGTCAGCAATTTCGTGATTGGTCTGTTAAGTGGTTTCTTTATTTGCAGTTGTTCTCATTGGTTGATTAAGGCTGATAGGATCTTGACAGCAAATTCTTGATTAGACAAATAGCATTACGGTTTGATTCTGTTGCAAATCTACTGATGATAATTATGGTGAAAATAATAACTACAGTAAATAAAGAGTAAGTCATGGATAGTGTTGCAGATTTATTCTGGGAGGTTCTTATTGAATAATTATAACTGTCAAATTAATAATGAGGTATTTACATAAGTTAAGGTGCGGTATCCTTGTACAATAATTTGAATATTTAAACAAAATATATGAAACCATTTTTGAATAAAGTGACAGGTTGATCGATATTTGACCTGAACGGTAGTTTTCCGTTAACTACGACGTGTGTTGCCTCTGAATATATTTTGTAGAATTTCAAGTACATAAAGTATTTTTTCAGGATCCCAGTTCTAGCATTCAACTGAAATGACGTAATATGGAGTCAAATAATTTCGATATTTCTCTCTTACTTAGTGTGCAGTCAAATCCAAACAAATCTGTCTTCCTGAGATTTCCAGTATTTTGCTTTAACCCGTTCAATTTAAGTTTTCCATTTATTTGTAGAGAAGGATGGATTAACCATCTTGTGGATGATTTTATGGCATTAAAAGGAGCTAAAATGGTAATGGTTGAAATTTAGTAAGAGCTTGTCTCGTAAGAATTTAGACTTTTATTGGAGACAAATATAGAAAATTAGCAAACCGAATGAATTGCAGGTACCAGTGTCGTGCTAAAAATGTCGCATGAATGACAAAACCTTTCCCTTCCGTGTACACACTCTAATACAGAATACTTAAGTGAGTCAGTCACCTGCTCATATACCTGGCCATATTAGATTGTAAATGGTCCATTCTGTGTTGCAAATACTAGACTGATTGAAATCCATGGCAGATATTCCCTCTCTCTCTCTCTCTCTCTCTCTCTCTCTCTCTCTCTCTCTCTCTCTCTCTCTCTCTCTCTCTCTCTCTCTCCAGAACCACCTGATCTTAAGTGAGATCGAAGAAAGGCCGTAGTGTTCTCGGGACTGCAGGTGGCAATTGAGTTGATGAGGGAGTGGCCACTGCATCCAGACCCTTTATTGCAACGTCTTTATTACATTGTGGGACTAATTAAAAGGTAACAAAGGAAGAGAAAATGCGAGGGAGAATGAGAGCCAGAACAGGGGAAGCTGGCAATATGAAGGAGGTATATATGAAGACTGGTGGAATTGAAAAGGATTAGACAGATACGGAGAGAGAGAGAGAGAGAGAGAGAGAGAGAGAGAGAGAGAGAGAGAGAGAGAGAGAGAGAAATTATGGCTTTTGGTAAGTATTGGTATACATAGTTGATTTGATATTTCGGGGTTGTTAAAAAGTAATTGATTACTGAAGACTGACTCAAGGATTACGAAAGTGATTGAATAAGTTAATGCCTGTCAAATAGGAATTCCTCTTGTGCAGACAGTAATTAAGAGGATGAAATGTGATATTTTGACAATGCTTGGTCGTTTTGAAACTTTTGATACTCAGACTGCTGAACGAACTTAAGACTTGTTTTTTAATGAGTATTGAAGGGGTGGGGTAGAAAATATTTAGAATTTTAGTCAGATGAAGACTTGCAATCTCATTTGTGACGCTTCACTGGATCACGACTTTGCTTCTGTTCTGTGCTTGTTATCAGGGGACAGATCTCTCTCTCTCTCTCTCTCTCTCTCTCTCTCTCTCTCTCTCTCTCTCTCTCTCTCTCTCTCTCTCTCGTGAAACTGAACAGCCATCTTTCTGGGACCTCGGAGAGTGATTTGTCATCGCTCTTGACACCTTCAAGACATTTGACAGGGTCTGACATAAGGTGCTCTAGTTAAACTTCTTGCTTTTGGGTTTGCTCCTTTGTTCAGTAATCTAATTTACAACGTTTTATTGAATCATTGTTGTTTAAACATAAACCATCTGCCTTCTTCATCTCTAGTAATGTTCCTCAGGGATGCGTTCACTAATATTTTCTATTTGCTTCATCAATACTACCTTTCCTATCCGTGCCTTTGCTGATGATTCAACTCTTCTGTTTCTCCTCCATCCACCTTCCAGTACTTTTTTGTTGATTACACCCAATCTCTAATTGCCTTATCCCGATCTATTAGTTCTGGCCTTTTGAGGTTGTCTGATTGGGATCATTTAACTTACTCATTCAGATTCACTTCCCCCAAGACACAATTTCTTTCCATTTCTATGCCATTTCTCCTTTTCAGTTCTACGATGCCTTATTTCATTCAGATTCCTTTGAAACTTACATCTGTCTATATTGATGTTACAGCTTGCAGCATATACTTGTGTTACTGCGTATTTTTGCCTTTTTATTAAAACTGAATGTTGAAGCTGTTCCTCGTTGGAATACTGACTTTATCTATGTTGTTCTTCTTTTGTCGTCTTTGCAGTGGAGTTGAATCCGAAGCTGTTCGTTTGATGATCCCTCTTGCACAATTTCTCGATCCCTTTTCTCTTCAGCGCAAAGTAGCATTCTGTCGGTTTTTTACAGGTACCATTTCAGTCACTATTTCGTCGAGCTCAAGAGCAGAATCCGTCATCGAAAGTCACCTTTTCCTTCATATACTTAGTAAAAATCTTTACTCCCGGATTACATTGGTTCACTTTCTTCTTACATTCCTCTTCCTAGCTTTGAAATTCTCTTCATACGCCTGTTTTTCCTGAATCATAACTTTTCTTCATTTAACTGATACATTTTTACTTTCTAACTATTTGCTTCAGGCCGGTGCTTCAAAAGGGCTTGTACGTTGTCTGTCCCATGGATCATTGCTCTTGAAATTATATACTTCATCATGTACGTTGTAACAACTTCAAATGGGGGTTAAAAAATATCTTGTAATATCTTGAAAGGAGTAAAAGGTCATTACGTCAGTTCACAGTGAAGCAATATCCGTTCACAACTGGGTGTTAGGGTTATAATTTAATGTCATCTTTTAACAGAAATGCCGTAGCATAAAGTTAGAGAACATCTTCAGGAATTACAATTCAAATTTTGTAAAGCTTTTTACTAACCCTATATGTATTCAAGGCTCAATTGTTGCAGTGAATCGAAATCTATAATATTGTAAGAAACGTTCATCTCTATATCATATGAATGAATAAATAATGAATATATATATATATAGATTATATAAAATGTTTATATACATATATATATAACATATATATATATATATTATATCTAATCAGTGAAACTGAAAAACTGATTTAGGAATGCAAATTCGAAGTTAAAAAGTAAAATAGGTATTTATGATTTAAGAAGAATTAAAGTTAGAAACGTGGAGATTCTATTAAAGTGTTTAAAAGGTTAGCTAAGGTGAATCGAAGGTTTAGAGTTTGTGGTAATTTGGCCGTATGCTAAAAATGGAGGATGATAGGATGGTGAATAGTTTATATTAGGAAATCTTAGAAAAGGAAGGTGCAAAGGAAGACCCAGAAAAGAAGACTGAATAGGTTTAAATGATGTGATAGAGATAGAGGTGACTGGAGCTTATGTGTAGAGATAGAGGTGACTGGAGCTTATGTGTAAGTGGTTCCAAGGTCTAATAATATGGTTTTCTCTAGACTTTGGGTGGTTCGACGTGGTAAAGCTTAACGTAGGCGTGTGAATCGGGTAGGGCTGCACAGGTTTTCCATAAAGGGGGTTCATCCAAGATTCAGTAGTCAATATATATATATATATATATATATATATATATATATATATATATATATATATATATTATATGTAATGAAAAGAAAGTTATGTATATTTTCTCAATTTCGAGATTGACGTGGGGTCAAAGGAAGGCTTAAATTTGTTTAAGGGTGAATATGCAGTAATAGTTTTTTTCAGTAACTAATATTGAACTCTTCTTATATCTTCCTAAGATTTCCCATATTTGAACAAGTTGTTTCAGTCGTCGTTATTTACAAATATTGAGACTTAGAAATGGGTTTACTGTCACAACTAATGGATTGTAAAATCTTAAATTATTATAGAAGCAAATACGTTCCTCAGTTGGAAAAGAAAATGTCTAGCTGGACTTCAGTAATACCTCCTGACCTTCATTAAGATGTATTGTACTTACGTAAATGCACCGTAGTGCTTGATAAACCATAAGTAGGTGAGTAAGTATGGACAACGAAATATAAGGAAATGTGCATAAAGATAATTTTTTTGATTGGGGTTTGGTGTGGAGGACATAATGGCTGGGTCTGGAGTTAGTGGGGATAGCTGTAATAGGATGATGAGTCGGGAAGGGCAAAGGCGCCGGGAGAGGGAGAAGAACAGGTCGGTGGAGATGATTTTAAAAGAAGAAGAAGATGAAGACGAAGAAGGCGTGATGGCATCGCCGGGTGAGACTAATGGGTTATTCCAATAAGAGCTGGCACATGAACAAGAAACACTACCAAGCTTATTAGTGATGTAAATGTATGAGAGCGGCTTAGTGGCCAAGTGGGAGATCCAACCACAAACTCTATCGGACACCCTCCTCCCTTCCCTTCCCCCCCCCCCCCCTCTCTTACCCAAAGGGGAAGGGAGGAAGGGCGAAAGGGCGCTTCGAAAGTCCTCTGACCGAAAGGGTTTATGAAGCATGGCCCCCACCGTGTAAAATCAATCTCGGTGTCTTGTTGCATGTACGAGGAGGTGCAATGTTGCATCTTAACCAAGGGCTTTTCGAGACTTTGCTAGACACTCAAGAAAGGGTGACTCGGGTCATTATATACTGAGAGGTTAAGCTTAAGAAGGAAACAACCAAATGTAAGTATAATGAGAGAGAGTGAGGGAGAAACTTAAAAGATTTGGATACCTGATGAAGCTAATGTGCGCTTATTTCATGGGGATGGGTGTTGGAGTCTGGAAAAGTAGGAAGAAAGAGAGAGAGAGAGAGAGAGAGAGAGAGAGAGAGAGAGAGAGAGAGAGAGAGAGAGAGCGAGCGGTGATTCATGAAAAAGTCCATTAGCTGAAGAGCATAGATAGAAAGGGTGATGCTGAGGTCTCGCTGATGGTCCTAAGCTGCCTGCATTTACATAAGCACACTTCTGTATCGCATACATCAACTGCATTTGATGTAATCCAGGTAACCGCCACTTCTTCGGCGTCTATAGATCGTAACAAAAATTCATAAGGTAAAGCAAAGATGTTTACAATATTTGCATGAAGCAGACGGAGGACTTAATACGAGAGAGAGAGAGAGAGAGAGAGAGAGAGAGAGAGAGAGAGAGAGAGACTGGTGCTCCCGTAGGAGTACGCGACAGAGGCATCCATTAAATACTGTGTCAACTAATCTCGTATCCTCTTGAATATTTTTCCTCTGCTTGTCCACACAGAGAGAGAGAGAGAGAGAGAGAGAGAGAGAGAGAGAGAGAGAGAGAGAGAGAGAGAGAGAGAGAGAGAGATTTTAAATGGAAGAGTAAGAGTTTTAGGTAAAGTAATGAATATAAATATATTATTAAACGTATAAGTTTGCTAATTAATCGATCAAGAGGATTATATATATAATATAATATGTATATTACTCAAACGGGTGAATGCGTGTGACGTACGCTTTGTTAATGATAGAGAGAGAGAGAGAGCGAGAGAGAGAGAGAACTTTGTCTTATTGAAAATTTATAGTCAAATCAGGAATAGCGCGCGAAAACAACGTGAAAAATGAGCAAAACAGAAAAGAGCAGATTCATACAAGTAAATAACGAGAGAGAGAGAGAGAGAGAGAGAGAGAGAGAGAGAGAGAGAGAGAGAGTGAGTTGCCGTGCAGTTCAGAATGTCAAAGCTTAATGTGAACAAATGGTCTGTAGATCAATTTTGAATCCTCTCGTCACTAACTGGCCTTTCATCCCTCTTTCAGAGTCTCCCGAAGGAAGGTCTTTGTCTAGTGGCAGCTAATGGCTCCGTTAGCAACACTCCCTGGTGGCACTCCTGCGCTTATGATTAAGTTCCCTGGCACCTCAAATCCCTTCCTTGTTCATCACTTGTAGACAGACGCGGCGATGGCCGCAGAGAAACGACACACATTAGGTTTAGGTGTTAGTCATTTTTCGCGTCAGGTCCTTTCCCGAGAAAATATCTCGCTTCTCCTCAGGGAAACTGGGTTAAATTTGCCTGTGCATTTATATAATCACCTCCTGATGCACTGCGCTCTTCTCTCTCTCTCTCTCTCTCTCTCTCTCTCTCTCTCAGCGATGCTGTCTTTCCTCTAAGGAAGGAAAGTCTTTTGAAAGGCTGAGAGGATTCTTTTCCTCAAGGGACTCGCGTTGCTCCGACCGTTAGCATCGTTGTTCTGGTCACTTTTGAATTATTTTGCTTGATTATTATTTGCCATTGCCGTCCTTATAGCTCCGCTTTTCTAGACAGTTGTATTTTTTATATATATAACTCTCCATAGCTATTTTTCATTGCCATTTAGTTTAGGACAAAGTGATTTCCTCAAAACGTTCCCCATGTAAGTAATGACTTGAAACTGTAGCCTGTTTCCATTACAACTTTCTGGCATCACTACAAGAACACACGTTAACTGCTCTTGGATTATTTCTGTGGAGTCAGTGTCACCTCTGCGATTGTAGAATGAATGGTGAAGATGTAATTGCCAGTTATGTGGTTGATATCTCTGTCAACGGAAGTGCCTGGAAGCTAGCAATGATTTCCAGTGATAATCTGATTAAAAAAATTTGGCTTATGAAAAATGAAGTTCTTTAAAAGAATGCAGTTGCCGCCGAGAAGAAATTTCTCAATATTGACCGAAAATTGTGATTGTTAGTCATGAATCAGAAATCTTACTTTCAAATGCTACTGAGGTGTTATTCTTAGTGTATCAAAATTAATGAAACTGTTCATGAATAAAGCCGGTTCCACGAAAAATCCAAAAATGTGATGGTGAAGGTTGGCGATAGTACATAGTGAATAATGATTTTTTGAATTTTGTGAATTCGGGACTGAAACTTTGTTTACTCTACATTTTTCGCCTTATTTTTTAAAAATGAAATAATAATTCTGATTTATTTCTTTTACACCAAGAGTGGCATGCTTCATCTTGAACTTTTTTATGGCATCCCAATTTATAGAAATTTACGCCATGTTGACCAATTGCTGCTCTCACTGAAGCCAAGGCAACGAGAATTCACACTTAGTTTCGAAGGCTTATAATCAGGAGAACGTTAAGAATTCAAGATAGCGTTTCATAGCTAAAAGAATTGCTCTCCCAGCCATGCCAAATAGCTCGGTTTAAAAACAGTAGTAGTCTTTTGTATCACTGTCGAAACGTTTGAAGAAGGCTATCCAATGACCGTCCAGCCGCGTTTCCCCTTAGGAGGGTAGTGCCTCAGTGCACGGTGTGCTGTAGGCATTACTTAAGGTTCTTTGCAGCGTCCCTGCGGCCCCTAGCTGACACCCCTTTCATTCCTTTTACAGTACCTCCATTCATATTCTCTCTCTTCTATCTTGCTATCCACCATCTCCTAACAATTGTTTCATAGTACAACTGCGAGGTTTTCAAACCGTTCTACTTTCAATATCCCCCTCAGGACTGTTGATCTCATAGGTCACAGCACTTGGCCTTTGGGCTAAATTCTATATTCCATTCCATCCATTCGAGCAACCTTTTATTCACTGACGAAGTTTCTTATTTCGTAAATACCCTTCTTTGGAAGTTTTGATTTACAGCATTTTTAAAATTTGTAATATTTGATTTGTATTGGATCAAAGTCTCACTTCTTTTCATATAGACCCATTTCAGAAACTAAATTCTGGTTTCATATCGCTCATTCCTCTGACGATTTGCGACTCTGATCACGGCCTGCTGCACACTGAGAATGGTTGTTGCGTAGCGCCAAACGAACAGAAAGGTCGTTTCAATCTGAGATACATCTAATCAGCAAATTTCCATTCTTTCAGGAACGCTCTTTAAACTGAAATTGCTTCAATCAAAGCCTTGTCATCACAACAACCCAGCCCTGCATTCGTTTAGATGCACTCCAGATTAGTAATGAACTAATCTGCATAAAAACTAGTTCAGAGTAACGATAGCCTTTTTTTCCAGTGCACAGAAAGTCTTATTTAATATTCATTGTGGTAACTCCTTGCAAGGCGCATCAGCTTCCTAATATGGTCGGGCTGTGTTCGAATTGAACTATTTATCCATTCGCATCACCTCTATCATATTCGTTTTCGCTTTGTTTGTTTGTTTGAAAGCGTTCAATCTTTGTTAATTGTTTGCCAATGCATTGCGTGTGAGCATCCTTTATGTTAAAAAGAAAAAAATTATTATCTCTCGTTGGGAAGTACGCTACGATTAGTATCTTTTACATTGTAAAGAATAAAATAACTTTCGCCGGGAACTTAACTCGTTTGTATAGAAAACTATATAGATAACTGTAAATGAATGAATTGCTATTCATGTGGCAGCTCTCACTGTGTGCCCTTAAGTCAACCATTCTTTTTGCTTTACGTATACAAGTCTCTGCTTAATATGCCTTTGTCTATCCTCGTTATGGTATATTTTTTTAGAGCAAATGGAATAAATAAATAAATTGGGATTTATATAATCAATATGTATATATAAAAATACACACACGCGCGATTTTTTTTTTACATTTTTACACTAAAATGTCACCCGACAAATACTCCTTGATATAGAATTCACTTTATTTTAGGGATAACTTTCATTCCCCGAGAATTACACATGAAAATGTCATCTACCCTGAAGAATCGAACTTATATGTGTATTTTCAATAATCTTAGGACTGAATTTATTGTATATCTTTCAACAGTGAAAGCATATTATTATTATTATTATTATTATTATTATTATTATTATTATTATTATTATTTATTTTTTATTATTTTTTTTTTTTTTGCTCTATCACAGTCCTCCAATTCGACTGGGTGGTATTTATAGTGTGGGGTTCCGGGTTGCATCCTGCCTCCTTAGGAGTCCATCACTCTCCTTACTATGTGTGCCATTTCTAGGATCACACTCTTCTGCATGAGTCCTGGAGCTACTTCAGCCTCTAGTTTTTCTAGATTCCTTTTCAGGGATCTTGGGATCATGCCTAGTGCTCCTATGATTATGGGTACGATTTCCATTGGCATATCCCATATCCTTCTTATTTCTATTTTCAGATCTTGATACTTATCCATTTTTTCCCTCTCTTTCTCTTCAACTCTGGTGTCCCATGGTATTGCGACATCAATGAGTGATACTTTTCTTCTTGACTTTGTCAATCAACGTCACGTTCTGGTCTGTTTGCACGTATCACCCTATCCGTCCTGATACCATAGTCCCAGAGGATCTTTGCCTGATCGTTTTTCTATCACTCCCTCAGGTTGGTGCTCGTACCACTTATTACTGCAAGGTAGCTGATGTTTCTTGCAACAGGCTCCAGTGGAGGGCTTTTGCCACTGAATCATGCCTCTTTTGTACTGGTTCTGTGCAAGTGCCGGGCATTCGCTTGCTATGTGGTTTATGGTTTCATTTTTCGTATTGCACTTCCTACATATGGGAGAGATGTTATTTCCGTCTATCGTTCTTTGAACATATCTGGTTCTTAGGGCCTGATTTTGTGCCGCTGTTATCATTCCTTCAGTTCCTTCTTTAGCTCTCTCCCCCTGTTAGCCATTGCCATGTGTCATCGCTGGCTAGTTCTTTAGTCTGTCTCATGTTTATTGTCTGTGCATTGGTTTATTGTGCCAGTCCTCTGTTCTGTCTGTCATTCTCCTGTCTCTGTATATTTCTGGGTCTTCGTCTACTTTTATTAGTCCTTCTTCCCATGCACTCTTTAGCCACTCGTCTTCACTGGTTTTCAGATATTGCCCCAGTGCTCTGTTTTCGATGTTGACGCAGTCCTCTATACTTA
Source organism: Macrobrachium nipponense (assembly GCF_015104395.2). Classification (NCBI taxonomy): domain Eukaryota; kingdom Metazoa; phylum Arthropoda; class Malacostraca; order Decapoda; family Palaemonidae; genus Macrobrachium; species Macrobrachium nipponense. Next base: position 5,251,493 of record NC_061087.1, read on the forward strand.
GTAGTCCCCTCCCTCCTTTCTTTCATGTTATGTATAGTCTGTCCGTATTTGCTCTTGGGTGTAGTGCTTTGTGTATTGTCATATGTTTCCTCGTTTTCTGATCTATGCTGCGGAGTTCTGCCTTCGTCCATTCCACTATTCCTGCGCTGTATCTGATTACTGGCACTGCCCATGTGTTTATGGCTTTTATCATATTTCCGGCGTTGAGTTTTGACTTGAGTATCGCCTTGAGTCTCTGCATATATTCTTTCCTGATCGTGTCCTTCATCTCTTGGTGTTTTATATCCCCTCCTTCCATTATTCCAGGTATTTGTATCCTGTCTCATCTATGTGTTTGATGTTGCTCCATCTGGTAGCTTTATCCCTTCAGTTCTCGTTACTTTTGCCCTTTTTGTATGTTGACTAAGGCGCATTTTCTATTCCAAACTCCATCCTGATGTTCCCCAGATACAATCCTTACAGTCTGGATTAGGGTATCTATTTCCTTGATGCTCTTACCATACAGCTTGATGTCGTCCATGAACATCAGATGGTTGATTCTGTTGCCTCTTTTCTTGAGTTGGTACCCGGCATCCATCTTCTGTAGTACTTTTGTCATGGGAATCATGGCTACTACGAAGAGTAGTGGGGACAGTGAGTCGCCCTGGAAGATCCCTCTCCTGATATTAACCTCTGCTAGTCTTATTCCAGAGCTTGTAAGTATTGTATTCCAGTTGCGCATTGTATTTTTGAGGAAGCTGATGGTGTTTTCCTCTGCCCCATATATTTTCAGGCATTCTTTTAGCCATCTGTGTGGTATCATGTCGAAGGCTTTCTTATAGTCTATCCATGCCATGCTTAGGTTGGTTTTCCTTCTCCTACTGTTCTTCATTACCATTTTGTCTATCAGGAGCTGGTCTTTTGTGCCCCTACACTTCCTTCTGCAGCCTTTCTGTTGGTGGGGGATGGTGTTTGTCTCCTCTAGGTAGTTGTATAGCCTTTCACTGATGATACCTGTTAGTAACTTCCACATTATTGGTAGGCAGGTGATAGGCCTGTAGTTACTGCTATATTTCCCTTACTCTTGTCTTTTTGTACTAAGGATGTTCTTCCTGTGGTCATCCATTTTGGTGCATGGTGATTTGAGATACAATGCTGGAGTTGTTACTGCTATTCGTGGGTGTAGGGACTTGAAGTTTTTTTTTTGAGCCAGTATCCATGGACTTCATCGGGACCTGGGGCTTTCCAGTTTGGCATTTTCTTTAGTTGGTGTCTGACTGTGTCTGCCGTGATCTCTGTGAATCTTTGTTTTATTCTCCCTGTTTCTTCTTCTTTGACTTCCTGGAGCCATGTTGCATGTTTGTTGTGTGATACCGGATTGCTCCATATGTTTTCCCAGTCTCTTACTTGGTTCGGCTTCAGGAATTTCTGGGTGGTTGTCTTCCCCTCTTAGTTGGCTGTATAGTCTTTTCTGGTTGGTTCCGAATAGTTTGTTCTGTTGGTATCCCTTATTCCTGTTCGTGTACCGTTGGATCTTATGTGCTTTGGCCTTAAGCCTCTGTTTTACATCTTCTATCGTGTTGTTTAGTCCCCTCTCTTGTACTTTGTATTTCTCGTTGAGTTCCTCCCTTGTTTTCTTGCTTCTTAGCCTTTTTTCTGCCATCTCTTTCAGTTTACTCAAGTCAGATCTCATCACCATGATTTGCTTTTCCAGGCGCCTTTTCCAAGGAGGTTGCTGTTTTGGTTTCTGGTGGGTTGGTTGTGCTGGTGGTGTTGGTGTTCGAATCCCCATCAGTTCTGCTACTAATCTGCTACTATTATTATTATTATTATTATTATTATTATTATTATTATTATTATTATTTCTACTCTTTTCCAACATTAATTTCTACTCTTTTCAAACATTACTTTCTTTGCTCTTTTATTTAAAACATCGACTAGAGTAAAAATATGTATGACAAATATATTATAAAATAGGTTAATGAGAAAATAGGCAATCAGGGAGACTCGTCTGTAATTTTGAAAGATAAAAGTGGATGAATATAAAAGAGTTCGAGGTGTATAGATAAATAATTTAAATGTAGTTTGTGATCATTCAAAGTTTAGGTGTCAAAGTATGTCTATGACGTAGAGTCGAATATTTAATATTGTATTTTCTCTCTCTCTCTCTCTCTCTCTCTCTCTCTCTCTCTCTCTCTCTCTCTCTCTCTCTCTCTCTATCTATATATATATATATATATATATATATATATATATATATATATATATATATATATATATATATATATATATATATATACATATATATGTATATATATGTATATATATATATATATATATATATATATATATATATTATATATATATTTATATATATATATCATATATATATATATATATATATATATATATATATATATATATATTATATATATATATATATTTATGTTTATATATTCATATAATTATATATATATATATGAATATATATATATATTATATATATATATATACATACAGAGAGAGAGAGAGAGAGAGAGAGAGAGAAATACAATGTTAATATTTCTACTCTACGTCCCATCCAGACATAAGTTACTTTCACAACTAGACTTTGAACCTGATCACAAACTACATTTAAAAAAATGATTTGATCTATTACACCTCGAAAGAATAAATCAATTAATTCCATTTTGCCATTTTTATCTTTCAAAATTAAATGCGAGTCTCACTGATTGCCTATTTTCTTATTAACCTATTTTATAACATATTTGTCATACATACTTTTACTCTAGTCCAGGGTGGGGTGGCCAACCTGTGGGCGCATGCGTCAACAGTGGGCGCATTGCAAACGATTTGCAAGTGGCGTCACTATACCCCTAGAGATAATAAAGAAATAAAACATGCCAATGCTCATAATAAAATGAAAAAATAGATTAATAGTAATGAATAATACTAATTTGCTAGAAAAAAAAATAATACAAAAAAGAATTTCAAGTAACTTATAGCGTAGAAGTGCGGTTTTATCCTGGAGATTTGGTTTGAATCCTAGAATATAGAAATAATTTTTTAATTGATTGTATTGTTCCGTGTGCGTCTATTAGTCATCTTCTGTAAACAATAATGCGTCATCATTATATACCTGTGTATATATATATATATATATATATAAATATTATTATATATATATATATATATATATATAAAATATAAATGAATTAGCCAAATATGTCCAAATTACCATACTTAAAGGATTGAAAGGGGGTTAAAGTTTGTGTGGGGCATCTGAATTAGAAGTGAAGAAAATTGGTGCATGGGAAACAAAAGGTTTGGCCACCCTGCTCTAGTCGATGTTTTAAATAAAAGCGCAAAGAAAGTAATTTCGGAAAGGAGGTAGCAATAATAATAATAATAATAATAATAATAATAATAATATAATAATAATAATAATAATAGAATGCTGAAAATATATGGGGAGAGAAAGGAAAAATACCATCAGCTTCCTCAAAAATACAATGTGCAAAACTGGAATACAATACTTACAAGCTCTGGAATAAGACTATCCCCACCTCAGAGGTTAATATCAGGAGAGGTATTCTTTTCCCAGGTGCGACTCACTGTCCCCACTACTCTTCCGTAGTAGCCCATGGATTCCCATTGACAAAAGTACCTACAGAGATGGATGGCCGGGTACCAACTCAAGAAAAGAGGCAACAAAATCAACCACCTGATGTTTCATGGACGACATCAAGCTGTATGGTAAGAGCATCAAGGAAATAGATACCCTAATCCAGACGTAAGGATTGTATCTGGGGACATCATAAGGAGTTTGGAATAGAAAAATGCGCCTTAGTCAACATACAAAAAGGCAAAGTAACGAGAACTGAAGGGATAAAGCTACCAGATGGGAGCAACATCAAACACATAGATGAGACAGGATACAAAATACTGGGAATAATGGAAGGAGGAGTATAAAACACCAAGAGATGAAGGACACGATCAGGAAAGAATATATGCAGAGACTCAAGGCGATACTCAAGTCAAACTCAACGCCGGAAATATGATAAAAGCCATAAACACATGGGCAGTGCCAGTAATCAGATACAGCGCAGGAATAGTGGAATGGACGAAGGCAGAACTCCGCAGCATAGATCCAGAAAACAGGAAACAAATGACAATACACAAAGGCACTACACCCAAGAGCAAATACGGACAGACTATACATAACACGAAAGGAAGGAGGGAGAGGACTACTAATATAGAGGACTGCAGTCAACATTGAAAACAGGAGCACTGGGGGGCCAATTATCTTGAAAACCAGTGAAGACGAGTGGCTCAAGAGTGCATGGGAAGAAGGACTGACATAAGTAGACGAGACCCAGAAATATACACGGAGAAAGACAGAGACAGAGAAAAAGACTAGACAGAGGAAAAAAAAAAAACTGGACAACAAACCAATGCACGGATAATACATGAGACAGACCAAAGAACTAGCCAGCGATGACACCTGGCAATGGCTACTGAGGGGAGAGCTCAAGAAGGAAACTGAACAGCGACACAAGATCAGGCCCTAAGATCCAGATATGTCCAAAGAACGATAGATGGAAATAACATCTCTCCCATATGTAGGAAGCGCAAAACGAAAAATGAAACCATAAACCGCATAGCAAGCGAATGTCCGGCACTTGCACAGAACTAGTACAAAAAGAGGGATTCAGTAGCAAAAGTCCTCCACTGGAGCCTGTGCAAGAAACATCAGCTACCTTGCAGTAATAAGTGGTACGAACACCAACCTGAAGGAGTGATAGAAAACGATCAGGCAAAGATCCTCTGGGACTATGGTATCAGAACAGATAGGGTGATACGTGCAAATAGACCAGACGTGACGTTGGTTGACAAAATCAAGAAGAAAGTATCACTCATTGACGTCGCAATACCATGGGACACCAGAGTTGAAGAGGAAGAAAGGGGAAAAATGGATAAGTATCAAGACCTGAAAATAGAAATAAGAAGGATATGGGATATGCCAGTGGAAATTGTACCCATAATCATAGGAACACTAGGCACGATCCCAAGATCACTGAAAAGGAATCTAGAAAAACTAGACGCTGAAGTAGCTCCAGGACTCATGCAGAAGAGTGTGATCCTAGAAACGGCGCACATAGTAGGAAAAGTGATGGACTCCTAAGGAGGCAAGATGCAACCCGGAACCCCACACTATAAATACCACCCGGTCGAATTAGAGGACTGTGATAGAGCAAAAAAAATAATAATAATAATAATAATAATTTGTTTTCACTGTTGAAAGATATGCAATAAATTCAGTCCTAACATTACTGAAAATACACATATAGGTTCGAATCCTTAGGGTAGATGCCCTTTTCATATGTAATTCTCGGGGAATGAAAGTCATCCCTAAAGTAAAGTTAATTCTACATCAAGGAGTATTTGTGGGGTGACATTTCAGTGTAAAAATGTAAAAAAAAATCGTGTGTGTTTTTTTTATATATGCATATATATTTTATAAATCCCAAGTTATTTATTTATTCCATTTGCTCTAAAAAAAATATTGCATAACGAGGATAGACAAAGGCACATTAAGCAGACTTGTATACGTAAAGCAAAAAGAATGGTTGACTTAAGGGCACACAGTGAGAGCTGCCACATGAATAACAAATCATTCATTCACAGTTATCTATATAGTTTTCTATACAATCGAGTTAAGCTCCCGGCGAAAGTTATTCCATTCTTTACAATGTAAAAGATACTAATCGTAACCTACTTTCCAACGAGAGATAATAATTTTTTCTTTATAACACAGAGCATGCTCACACGCAATGTGTTGGCAAAAATTAACAAAGATTGAACGCTTTCAAACAAACAAACAAAGCGAAAACGACAAAAAAAAGCAAATGTCAGTCCAGTATACAGAGAGTTTTTACTACAATATATATATATATATATATATAGATATATATATATAAATAACATATATATATTACATATATATAATATGTATATGTAATATATATATATATATTGATATATATATTATATATATATATATATATATATACTGATATAAATAGATAAAATAGAGAAGAGAGAGAGAGAGAGAGAGAGAGAGAGAGAGAAATACAATCTTAATATTTGACTCTACGTCATCAGACATACTTTGACAACAAAACTTTAAAATGATCACAACTACATTTAAATGATTTAAATACATACATGCATACATGCATACATACATGCATACATATATACATATATATATATATATATATATATATATATTATATATATATATATATACATAATATGTATAAAGTGTAGTAAAATCTGTGCATACTGGACTGACACTTGCTTTTTTTTTTTTTTTTTTTTTGTCGAAGCGAGAAAGTTAATAGCTGTGGCTGTGAATGAAGTTGTTCCATTCATACCAAAATAGTAACCACACTTACCCTCTACGTCTTCTTCATCTTCTTCTTCTTCTTCTTCTACTTCATCGTCTTCTTATTCTGCTACTACCTCTTCTCCTCGCTTTCTGCTGGGCCCCGGTGACAATCAATATCAGGCATTTGTTAAGATACTCTCAATAACGTCGCTCGAGTGAAGCTGACATTTATAGTGTTTTGAGGTGACGGTTGTTGGTAATAAAAGATATTGGCTCTACGGCTATTTTCACTAAATATTGATCACGTGAGGATTCCACGGTGCTTTTAGTGTCTTTTTCGTCGGATACGACCATAGGCATCCATCCGATGACATCTTGGTTCTGAATATGAATGAATGGAAGGGACCAGCGCCCAGCGATAGCTACTGTGTATCTGTGAGTGTGTATATATGTATGGATGATGACGAATTATTATTATTATTATTATTATTAGCAGTGAATTTATCATAACACTGTTGTTCATTGCCATAGTGCAAGGCTGGGGTATTGATTTTTATTTTGGGAGAACTTAAGAAGACAGGATCTACTCAAAAATGTTGTTGGAAACCAAAAAAATGGACGACTATAATAGTTGGTTAAGGAGTCACTAAAGTACTATTATCTGAATAACATTTTGGGTTGACCTATACGTATGTAAAAGACACGAATAATAAAAGTGTTAAATAAAGTGTCGTGGTTATTGAAGGTTCCAAAGTCACTCGTTTCAAGATTCACGACGGAGATAGTTCGATTTTGTGTCTGGTTATAATGAATATGGATTTTATCTTCCGTTGAATGTTAGATTAAAAAAGTGAAAAAAATGTTTGTTGCATTTATAGCAGTACCACTAAATTAGAGAGTGCTTTTATTTGTGAAAATATGAGTCAGTAGTCATTGAGTTTATTAATATGAAACAAATGCAGGATAAAAAAAAAAGTATTTAAAAATTTAATGGCTAAAGAACGTGATTCTCAATAAGTTAGTCAGACTGCCACAAAATCGGGCATCTCAAACATGCTGTACCGTTTGCTTCTGAAATTTCTCATCATCTGAGTAACAGAAGACTGTAATATTTCGGAAAATTTTCGTTTGATGTATTGATTAGCCTCAGCTTCTCTTCAATTATGTATCCGGATATAAAAATAGAAGTGTATCAGGCAGATAAATGTCTTCTGCAATGAAATAAATCTTTCAGTCCTTTGTGCTATGTAACAAATTAGTATAAGTCCATTATTAGATTCTTATTGTAGGTGCAACAGAATTGACTGTTATTGCGTTTGGGTACCTATTATAAATATTAAATGTGTGTCTGAGAATTTTTTTCTAATAATCAATTTTGTTGAAATTTAACTCCATACTCTACACAAGATTTTGCTTAACCAAACATTTCATATATTTATTTTCTTACATGAACGTACGTGAAATAAGCATTTTGCCCGTTAATCACAGACATTTCACTTAACCTTCATTTTGAATAAAATTGTTTATGCTGTTGCGTGTAGTGGGTCTAATTGTAAAATGCATATGGCTGATTTATTGGATATACGCCTTATCGTTTCGCCTTCTTCACATGGAAGCTCAGGGTAATCATATGATAATACTCTCTCTCTCTCTCTCTCTCTCTCATACATTTATTGCTTTCCTCTCCATTACCGTTGTCTTGAGAAACATACCGTAAGCGTTTGTTTATCCTTAGCTTGGAATTTCTTCGTGCTTGCGTTAACGTTCCTTGCCCTCTTCTAGTCTTCCTCCTTTCTTCTCTCATTCGCCGTCTTCCAATATCGCCTCCTCATCCTACCGCTCTCCTGACTTCCCAGATCACCCTCCACCCGCTCCCTTACCCCCACCCCCTTTATCCAAGTTTCTTGTACAAGAGCTACCTCTAATACGATATTGACATGGTCGTTCCTTGGGTGCATTAAGTAAATTGTTTATTCTAAGGTCGCAAGTCAGCACTCTCTCTCTCTCTCTCTCTCTCTCTCACCCTCCTATCCTCCTCCTCCTCCTCCTCCTCCTATCCCCACACTTCTCCTAACCAGGCCCACTTCCCCTTCCGTCGCTTCAGGCCCCTCCGACCCTCTGCTAATTTGTTAGCAAAATCCATCTGTTAAGAATTTGATAGTAAACTTATATATATAAAAGAAAGCTTATATTCATTATTTTCATTTCTGCTGGTGAAATACTTCTGTTTCGTAATGATTCGCCATTATTTGTGTTTTTGTATGCTTGTCATTTTGTAAAAGAATATTCCCCTGAACTTTTTTTTTTTTATAATGGTGTTGTCAGTGCCAAACAGTGGCATTCTAACACGTTTTGCCTTTTCTTGGGAAGTTTCTTTTCCACGGTGAAGTCCCTCTTGTCAGGGAACGAATGATTATAACGTGATGCAAGTAATTACTGTAATGGTAGCAGGAAAATCATGGAAGTAAATGCGATTTGATTACCGGGAGAGGAGTCTGTGATCAATTGCTCCGTACAAATGAGATTGAAGTCAGTTTGGTTTTTGACTAAGTGGATAGCCGACCCTATAAAAAGGTTTGCAAATAAATTTGTTATCTGAGGCATTTGAGCTTCTAATACTGTATTGCAAAAAAGAAAATGTGTTTGTTGATTTCTTGTGAAGGAGGTATCGATGGATTTCGCCCAGCGATACTTGGGACAAAATCGTGGTTCTTAAACGGCGTTTGATTACGGATAAATGGGTTGTGAGGTATTGCTAATGAATAAATTTCATATCTACGGTACACCAAGTTCAAACAGTCCGTGCAAAACTGTGTGACACATGAGCATTGCAAATCAGGATGATACGTAAGACTGAAAAATAAGACAGGTGCCAAGAACTTTCGTGAATAGCAGCTCGAACCTGAAGTCTGTCACACTTTTGTTTAGAGAGCTCTCTTTTATCATTTTATTAGTGAATATATTTTTTATTTATAATTAAGTTCTTTATAGGATCCACCTCACCAGCAGCAAAGCTTTATATGCCCTCGTTGGTAACAATCTCGAGTGGACAACAACGCAACGGACTACACACCAACATGTTTACCTGTGTAGGGTCACCTGCATGGGCGAGATTGGTCAGTCTAGCTGATGCGTCGAATGAAATGGAGCGTAGAATTTCGGCCAAAGGCCTAGCGCTGGGATCTATGAGGTCATTCAGCGCTGAAAGGGAAACAGAGTAGAAAGATGTTAACAGAAGGAAAACCTGGCAGATGGTCTATGAAGCAATTGTTAGGAGAGGGTGGATAGGAAGATGGAAGAAAGAGATTATAAATGGAAGAGGTAGAGTAAAAGAAATGAAACGGATTGCAGCCAGGGGCCCAAGGAACAGTATAAAGACCCTTAAGCGATGCCTACGGGGAGTTGACACGTGAACGAAAAATCTGAATAGCGTAGGTGAGGTTTGCCTGTACAGGAATACCTATACATTCCTGTAAACGACCGAAGGTCTACCTCTAGGTGTAGCCTGCTTCAAGACTGGTGATTAAGGCTTCCGAAATATCAGTGGATATCTGCTAGACTTTCGCAAACGTTCATTTGTGATGATCTAAGAACTCAATTAAAGAACCTTGTGAAATATAACTTGCTTCCGAAAAGAATGATGGGTCAGCCCTGCTTTTCAACATCTTAGGATTTTTATAAAAAAAAATTCCATTTAAATGGGGGAGGGGGGAGGTTATCTGAACGAGTTAATGATTAACCCTCTATATTTTACCTGACTCAACATTTAAAGTATACAATAGACAGTCTCGTGAGTGGGGGAGACATGAGCTTTTCGGAAAAAATCACCAATAAAGGTAATTGGAAAGCTAGCCAATAGCGAGATAACTTGAGTAGTTAGTGGACTACCTCCCCCCCCCCCCCCCTCTCTCTCTCTCTCTCTCTCTCTCTCTCTCTCTCTCTGGTAAAATTCTGGCTTCGTTTTAGACCCAGTAACTATTCAACTTACGTCACTCAAGTAGCACAGACAACTGGGTTTTAAAGGCTCAAAGAATTTGGACATTTAAATTTACAATGTATACAGCCAAGCACATCTTTTTTCGCAGCAGGGAGAGTTCAGCCATGCCAGGGCGTTTACTCCCATCGCAAGTGTTGGGTCTGAACAATATACCTTATGTAAATTAAATCTCTGATACCAGTCGAAGGAGAGTATTTGTTTCTCCCACCTTGAAGTCTCGCCGTCAACACCCGTTCATTCAGGGTGGTAGTCTTATTGTTGGGTCGGATGTGAGAACTGCTTTCTTAGGGGCCTCGTGTTTACTCTTCTGTAACTGCCAGTTCTGCTTGTCACCTCTTGACGAAGTGTTGCTTTAAACATATATGTCCTCTCTTGGAACTGTCTTTGGTTTTTATGCGAGAGATTTAAGACTTTGTTGTTGGGAATTGTGGGATGAAACCTTGTTAGAATAAGGAGTTATTATTATTATTATTATTATTATTATTATTATTATTATTATTATTATTATTGCTGTTATTGTTTTGTAGTTGTTGTTAAAATCATGTAAGCTGGGAAGGCAATTTTTTACCCCTAAATTATTATTATTATTATTATTATTATTATTATTATTATTATTATTATTATTATTATTATTATTATTATTATTATTATTAGGAAGGCTGGAAGAAATTATTTTTACCTATACCAGTATATACGTGAGTGTTAACAAAATATCTTGAGAGCGGAAGAAGGTAAGTTTAAACTGGAGTAAACTCGCTAACAAGGCTACCTTAACCAGTTCACCTCTTTGACTGTTTGAAGCCATATCACTCATAATTTTATTCTGAATGAATATATAGAGAAGGTAATCGAGATGGTCAGTAATGCAGCATTGTATCTGTAGGAGTATAGATTATTATTTCACAGTTACCCATAAGTATTAGCATAATTTCATTATTTTTTCTACTTCGACAATGGCAACTATTTTTTTCTAATTGGCAAAATATTTGTAAATGCATATTCACAGGCTTATCTCTCCAACATTTGTATCAGGCAGTTACAGTTAGGTTAGAATGTATTCCTCGTAATTATTCGTGGCACTGTATTTAGGCAAGGTTTTGGGTTTGACGGGGGCGGTGGCCGTGTGGGAGAGGCCATGAAGCGGTTTTGACATTTGTTTGTATCAGAAAATGCGGTAAATTTACGTTACAATAAAAGAAAAAAATCAATTACATCGAATAAGCCCACGAGAAAACCAAACATCCGTGTCAAAATATTATGCAGTCTTTGAAAACCACACAGTGAAAACTTACATAGATCTGGAATAGTTGATAAAGTTAATTACAGGGATGCATCTCAACCTAACTTAACATTTTACAGCTTCAGTCACAAAATATTAACATATAAAAAAAAACAATTCCACGTTAAAAGTAGTTTATTATGGACAGTTTGTAAAATTTACTGAAATAATAATAATAATAATAATAATAATAATAATAATAATAATAATAAGATAATAAAATAATAATAATAATAATAAGAATAATAATTAAGTATTGAATAATAATCATAATCTAATAATAATAATAATAATAATAATAATAATAATAATATTGAATATTTTAAATTTCTTCAATAATAATAATGTTTGCTTGGGTACAATAATGATAGTAAGTGCCAGACATATTTTTGTATTGGCTCATTTCTTAACTGATGAGTAACCTTGGCTGAATGTACTGTACAAGATCTATTTGTCCCTTTCTTAAGTGAATTTAACGAGGCACTGAATGTCGTATGAGTTGAAAGCATATGATTAACTTAGGCATTAGAAGAAAGGCGTTAAGAAACAATTTAGCTAAGTGCGCTCGAATGATGCTTCTGAATTCAATTTCAACGATTAAAGAGAAAATGTAAAAGATTTTGAAGTCGACAGCGTCCGTCATCGTCTTTTTGGAATATTTCCTTTTGAACCCGATTTTAAGCGGGACACTTACTTGATTAACTTGACACCTAGTGACAAGAATGCATTTTCATTTTGTCTACCTTTCTGACAATTGAGAAAAACAATCTTCGCTCAGTTGATTTAATCGCTTCATTTCACTATCGTTACGGGCGCACCAAGAGAAATCTTTGTTACAAAAATCTTATTGTGACATTTTGGAATTACGGCTTGACTATTATAAGCTGTTTGATGGATGACTAAAGGGGTATGTGGTAGATTGAAAAAAATAAATAATGGTCAAGGAAAAGCAAGTCTTCAGAATAATATTTTTCTTCGTTACCAGTAAGTGATTCACCTTCGAGAGTAAAATTAAAAAGGACCACTCTCACGTCTATCATATTTGGTTTCAACTTCGCTTTTGTGGAATTACCGGCTTTGTTCGAGCGGAATTTAAATCGTTTTAAGTCGCATATGGTATCCCATCAAACGCTGAGAAGTCAGAGCTCAACATTCCTTCTTTTAAAAGACTGGATGAAATCTGGTGTCATTATGTCATTTTGGTTCTTTGAAATATGTATTCTTCGTGTTTAAAGTAAGCATGACCTTTTCATATGTTAACTAGTATTCATTTTATATTTTTTTTCTTATTTTTTATATAGCTTGTCTATCTTATCGTGGTGTGATAACATCCAACTAATCAAGTGCACATTTATTGTGTAGAATGTCATGTTAAAGCTCCTGTTTAGAGATTAAAAATTGCAGAAATAATTTTAAGCGGATTACCACACACACTCACACGCGCGCGCGCACACACACACACACACACACACATATAAACTGGTAACATTTAGAAATTTGTCATATGCCGAGTAGCATGTTTGATCCTGTTTCAGAGGATGGAAAATGAACGCAATTTTATGAGGAGAAAGCTCGTAAGACAGAAATAATCACCACTTAAAGTAACCGATACAGGAAAATATTAAAAGTAGAGAGGGAAAGCCATTTGAAGATAAGAGTAGTAAAAAGATCAGTAGAAATAGCACTGACAGACTCATAAAATAAGAAATTAATGAACAATAAATGTATTGGTTAAGCTTTAAAAGTAAAGCGAATGAATAACCAAAAGTAACAACAGTATAAACTCAACAATTATAGTTCATATGGACGGCTAACAAGAATTAAAAGGTTCTTTCAATCTCCTTGAGTGGAGAGTAAGGCAGAGATATTGTTGAAACTTCAGAAAGAAAAACATCTTTGGAGAGACATGGAAACCTCTTTGGACAAATGGACGATAAAAAGTAAATAAATAAAGAATCAGAACTTTTCAGTTCATGCTCCAGAGAATGAAAATCATATAAGCAGATAAATCCTTCAGAAGTCATGTTAGAAACTAAAATTCACCTATTATAGATGGTGGAATAAAATATAACTCTTTTTGCTCTTATGTGAGTAAACAAAATTAAAAGATTTTTGGTTTTCCAATTGAAAGAAAAAAAGTCTTCAACACTGATTGAAAGAAAAGGAAAACATCATCTGTTAGCTTGGAAGAATAAACGAATTTCCTTCGTACGGACATTAAACCGTAACTTTTGACACTGTCTGGACGAAGTACCTTTTCAATTCATTTAAGGTTGGGGGAATGGAAAGGTGGTTTCAGGTCACGAATCATTGAAACTATTCTTCACCGCTGAAAGGGAAAATTCACCATTAAGTACAAAAGCTCGAGTAACGTAGCCAACGCTAGAAAGTATTCAATTCTTCATTTGAAAAAGTTCATCATTTTGAGTTACCTTATTTGTAGCTGAATTGTCGTAACCTTAACATCTAAACTTATAGCTGCAGAATTGAAACTTCTTTCCAATGCCTTTTAAGTACAAAAAGTATAGTGAAATAAGACTTTCGATACACTTAGCTTCAGAATGCTGCACTTTACTTCAGGAAGTATCGATGCCTTTTAGCATTTTAGTTCAAATTATTACAGCTCTACTTTAACAAAGCATCGTCACTTTACAAATCAATTTTGCTTAAGTGGCTTGACTTAGTTTTAACATTGCATCGTCGCTTCACCTTCTTTAACTTGAGTGCTGGAACTTTTCTTCCGTTAGTACTGTTACATTTTTCGTCTTTAACACAGTTATTGTAAATTTATTTGAACAAAGTTTCGTCGCACTTAAAATACATATCGTCATATTTCTCCAGCAAACCTACTAGTAGTCGCCTCGTAAGTTCGGTAAGTTAAGTATCGTAACTTTTAAAAACATTTCATTTCCATCCAACTCCTTTAGCTCAAGTATCGTATCTGACTACACTCAAAGGCACACTCCTCCGCCTCCTACTCCTCCTCCTCCTCTTCCTCCTCCTCCTCCTCAGACCTCTTTTTCCTCGGTGGCCGGGTATATGTCGAGAAATTCCATAAAAAAAAAAAACTGCGATCGCCCAAATTGAATTTTCGCCACCATTTCGAATGTGTTTGTTTTGGGGAGGTTTACATTTCATTAAGAAAGGATGTAATTAGTTAGCTAATAGGATTACGGGATCTGGTGGCGGTAAGCATCGCGGCATAAGTGAAAACACCGGAAACGCTAATAGCGATAATGCAATTCTAATTCATTGCAGAAATCGCTATATGTTTTCTATAGTCATTTGAATATTGCTGCAGAGAGAGAGAGAGAGAGAGAGAGAGAGAGAGAGAGAGAGAGAGAGAGAGAGAGTTAGTTTGTATGAGTTCAACTACAAAACAGTAGAGTCGAAACGCTTTTATATTGCAAGCTATACTATACATGGTGAAGCATAAACTTGCGGTTTTGTTTCGTTTTTTTTTTATTTATTTATTAAACTTGAAATAAATTTTCTTAGTCACCAAACTTGTCAGTGTAATGAATTTCTGCTACTAGTAAGCATCACTTATGTAAGCATTACAGCATAAGTGAAAGGAATGGAAACGTTAATATAGTTCGTGCTTTATATATATATATATATATATATATATATATATATATATATATATATATATATATATATATATATATATATATATATTATCAAACCTCTTCGAGAATTAGAAGTTTAAAGATAGGTAATCTAGATAAATTGTTTTAACCTCTCTAGTATAGTTTGAATTATGAGGAACCATTTGAATAGGCTACTTGGGAAGGAGAAAAAATAAATCGTGCCTTTCACACTTCGTCTTTGCCTCTTGAAAATATTCTCAGACATATTTTCCATCATTCTCGAAAATTTTCATCACTGGCGAAATTCTTAGTGGTATATTTTTCCGCATTCGCAAATGCTTATCAACATTGAGCCGCTTCTCTTGATGAGGGACGTTTTATAGAAAACGGTTGGATATCCCGCGACAAATTCTTCATCAGTGTTATAAAGGGTAAACTATAAAAGGGTACTTACTATACTACTCCTCTTACACTCTGGTTCGCGTACTACTCCGGACATACTTACATCCTACTCTCCGGCATGAGCCGATACATTCATCCTTATGGAAGTTCCAAAATGACACTTATTTCTCTGCAGACGTCAGTGTCTCCATAAGATAAAAAAATCCCCTTGTCAAACAGGGAGAAGAATTGGAATGAATGGCTTTCCCATTTTGTTTTTGTTTGTCCTCGACTTCTGTGGTAGTACCCCCAACGAGGAGATCCCCGTGAGTCTCATAATTTCTTTTAATTTAATTTAGTTTAAGGCTGAAACTGTACAATTCCGTCGAAAAATAAATTGATTCTCCCTTTGAGTACACTACTTAATTAGTATGAGTACGTAGTTATTAGAATTTCTGCAGCAATTCGTTTCTACTGGGTCGGCAAAGTTTGGAAGTCGACACCCGGCTTCTGGTCTCTTCTCATACTCGACCCCCCACTGGGCTTGTGTTTGCAGTTAGAAAAAACTCAGGTTTTGTTATTATTATTATTATTATTATTATTTTTGTATTTATTATTCTATTATTTATTATTTGATTATTCTTATTCTTATTTATTTTGTTTGTAAAGGGTCCACAATAATACAAAGTGTTAAGAGTCCGTGTATAATTTTTACGACTTTACAAAAAGCTTTCGAACCCTTCCCTGGATGAACCCAGGAAAGGGTTCGAAAGCCTTTTGTAAAGCCGTAAAAATTATACGCGGACTCTTAACACTTTGTATTATTGTGGACCCTTTACAACATTATACTTATATACTCTCGTGATAGAGAGTTTTTCCCTACTACAGTTATTATTATTATTATTATTATTATTATTATTATTATTATTATTATTATTATTATTATTATTATTATTATTATAAGTGACGTCATATATTCCTTATGAGACCATTCGAGTTATCATTATTATTATATTATTATTATTATTATTATTATTATTATTATTATTATTATTATTATATTAAATGATGCCATATATTACTTATGAAACCATTTCGAGCTATAGGCATGGGAGTGTGGCATGCTGTGTTATGAAACTAGGGGCTCTATGATGAACTATCTGTAATCTTCCAGCAGAAAGCCGTTGAGTGATTAAGTCACTTAACGTTTTAGGTGGCCTCCTCTGAACAACATTCAGTTCTTTAACTAAAACAGCAGATCCTTAACTAAAGCATTAGATCAAAAGTCCTCTTAATTTTCTGTACATTTTTTCTTAGAGCCAAGATGCGTTCGTTGCGCTTTCAGCTTGTGGATAATTATTAAAAATTCCACAGTTTATTATCAGTGTTGTAAGAAGCAAGGAGTAGTTCACGAATGATATGACTCTTAAGCCAGTCATAGACTCACCTGATCTTATTCATGTAAGATTTTTCGTTCTGTATTTAGTCGGTTATGTAGTGAACTGCGTTAGTTTATGCTTAAATGCTTCGTGTAAAGATGACAAGAAGTTAAGTAAATCTTAGTTTTACCAGACCACTGAGCTGATTATCAGCTCAGTGCTGGCCCGAAGGATTGGATATTTTTACGTGGCTAGGAACTAGCAACGGGACCTGCAGCTTATTGTGGGATCCGAACCACATCGAGAAAAGAATTTCTATCACCAGAAATAAATTCCTCTGATTTCTCGTTGGCAGAGCAGGGATTCGAACAATGACCTTGAGATCGGTAGTTGAGCGCGTAACCGACTCGTCCAACGAGGAACTAAAAGATGACAAGAAAACAGCAGGTTGGTTGGAGTTATACCATTAAATGTTATAAAAAAAAAAAAGGCAAACAAGAAAGTGAGATAATGCAAAAGGTAACGATTGGTTGCTGCCTTCTGGCAGAGGAAGGGTCATTGGACGCCAGGAAGATGGAATATTGGATGCTAATACAGATGGTGGAAGGATGGAAGATTGATTAGTACAGGCATTTAGGAGTGAATATAAATGATGACGGCATGGCGAGAGAAGAGGGCGCTAAAAGAATATGTGAAGCAAGTAACTTAGCAATGTTATACAAATAATTGGGGAGAGGAGAAGCAATGGAAGCCAAGGTGGAAATATAGAGAAATTCTGGAGCCAACTGTACTTTACGGTGCCAAAGTGTTGCTGCTGAATGCGAATGATAAACAAAATGTTGAAGCTATTGAAAAGGTGAAGAACGTGGAGATAAATGGAGGAGGAAGTATAGGACAGTTCGGGTAAAGGGATGAATCGGAGTATATTGAGAAGGGCTGGTTATGTGGAAAGAATGGAGAATAAGTTGATGAGAAGAGCGTATATTTGTTGGATTTATGGAATGGGTAGAAGGTCTATACATAATTTGTAAATAGCGTATAAAGGTAATGAAAAGGCAGTTTTAATATTTTAATTTTTTTCATGCAAGATATAGGTGAATTATCCCGTATTTGCAGGGGGCTCATGTACGGCTCAGATTTTGAAGGATGAATGTCTCCGTGACATTTTTTTTCTATGGAGCCATCGTGTTAGACGAAACTGCTTTATTTAAAGAAAATGTACATTGAGTGAGACAGTGTGTATTAGTGCACAGCTGGCAGATAAAGCTATATGCTTACCGCAAGTTGCACGCAATTAGTATATAAAGTGAGCCAAGAGAATAATGGGGTACAAAAAATTACGAATTGGGCTTAAATATTATCAGGAGTCATGTCTAGTGTCAGCGCCAGATATATTTTGTTTTTGAGTGCCAAGAGTAAAAATGGGTGGCAGTTTCATGAATTCCAAAAGCTAGTTTGATATTATAATTAATATGGAGACTAATTGTTTCATGCCAGTGGATGGAATTTGTGGTTGCGTTATTATTCGGTAAATATTATGGGGCTGAAATGAATTAATTTTGAGGTTTCCCCTTTTTTTTTATTTCCGACCATGATTTATATAAATTATTCGAGTCTAGTTCCGATTTTAATTTAGAAATCTTTGAATGGATTGGTGGAATCTGAGTTGTCATTTGTTAATGAAAGGGAAGGAAAGGGAATTTTATTTTTCCGCATCTAATTATTTTTTTATCTGTCTTATTAATAAACGTTTCAGAGAGAGAGAGAGCACTTTATGAAAGCAGCAAAGTTGTTTTCTTCTGATTCAATCGGTACCGTATCTACCGGATAGACCCTTTGGTTTTGATCTGGTGAATTGATATAGAAAAATCTCAAGATTTTTCATCTCTGTCTTTTTCTTGGATTGCTGATTTGCCGTTCACTGGCAGGCTCTTATTTATGATCGTTTTTTTTTTTTTTTTTTTTCTCAAAGAGTTCCGAACCTTGTGTTATTTTCTGTGAATTTAACCTTCAGTGTTCCCTTTAAAATAGCTGCAATCTATGATTTTTACTGATTAGAGATTTGTATTTATTTTTAGTACTTCTTTAAACTTTACTGACCTCTAGTTGCTAATGCGAATCATGATTTCCTATTCCCTATCCTTGGCATTTCTTTTCAGAGTTTCTCATCCTGATTCAAGCACAGTATCAGTAGGATCAAATACTATAAACATTGACCGCTTACCGTCCAGATACAGTACAAATAGCATTTATGAAGTGGAAGTTTCATTTGGCCATTTAACAGTAAGTGTCTATTGAACTTAACTATTTGCCAGCTTGATTAAGTGAGGTAAGAAGGCTCTCAGAACTAGTATATTGTTTTTCTATCAGTTCATCTGTAAGTTACCTTAAGTGCTGTCTATGCAGTATGTAAAATTATTCTTCCATTCTTATCTGAGAATCCGTATCCATAGCTTGTAACGCCTAGCCATGTTTTCACGCACATTCCTGAACCAAGAGCCTTGCTCTTATTCTTTTGCTACATCAGTATAGCATTTCCTTATAACTTCCACGATAACTTGTATAATTTTTTTTTCATTCACTTGCACAATGTTCGGGTATTTACTTGATAATTTTCTACTTTGGGGTTTTGCATTTCAAGTTTCTGTAGTAAGTTTCGTGGTAGGCCAAGAAACGCGAGAACGTTCTTTAGTTTTAATTTTAATATATCCATTCATGTAGGATGGGTTTTAAGCAAAGATTTATGTTAACGTGTCATATACATGATTTTCCATTTATAATTTTTATATGTATTTCACATCTTGGTCTTGTCAAAGGTATTGCCTGTGGTTACCTTCCATAATAACTTCATTTTCTTTTATTCACCTGCACCATATTCAGGTACTTACCTGATAATTGTCTACCTTGTGATTTTGCAGTTAATCGACAACATAAATTGCATTGACTTCCAAATTCACTTTGCTTTGATAAAACTAAACCCAACTTTTCAGTTTTGAAAATATATCCTTTAAAGTTAGACTTTGCTAGGGAATCTTCCTCTGCTTAAAAAACAATGATAACCTTAATTCAACACGGCTCATACGTTGCTTTGTTTGTTTGTTTGTTTGTTTGTTTGTTTGTTTTTTTAAACAAAGAAATAATGTGTACTTACATCGTTTTTCTAGTGGTGAAAGTGATTTTCTTCACAATTTTAATTACAATTTACGTAATTCTCGTATGATTTTATATTTGACTAACTTCGTTAAACTTCATTTTATTTTGAAATTTTCGCTATTTTCTTAAGTGCTTGAAGGTTTTGAGTTGGTATTAGCTGTCAACGCGCAAAACAATCAGCCTACTCATCATGTGACACTAATGAGGGACCGCGAGGTCATGCTAATGAGCCACCAAGATGTTACACTGCGCAGTGCTAGATTTTATTCTTCTGTTTCATGTTTTATGTTAATTA